>NC_079895.1:2737574-2990074 GCF_024868665.1 Triplophysa rosa
GAGAGCGAGAGAGAGAGAGAGAGAGAGAGAGAGAGAGAGAGAGAGAGACCCTAGCAAATCAGTTGACCCATCAGTGAACTTTTCATCACACGCAACACTTAAAACAATGACAAGACTTGCCAAGACCAACTTTAAATGTTAGGCATGACAAATGTTGTCTGTAAGACAGTTTTGACACAATTTAAGATTAGCTTAAATAGTACCGTAGTTTTAAGAGACTTATGCACTTTTCTACGCCATTTTGTAGTATAAATAGTGTGCGTTCAGATTGAAAATTCTCAAAAAAGATGTGCACTTTAAGTACCCGGATGATGATCTTTTTCAACCGAAAATATGACGTGTGGAACTGTGGAAACTTCACGCACATAACGGTGGCAGTTTCTCATACGTAGCGGAAGGGAGGCGGGCTATCAGACGCTGCTCAAGCAAAACTCTCCTGCAGAGTGATAACGCTTCAATCTGATGATGACTAATGTAATGCTGGGCAAAACAGATGAAAACTACAGGTACATTAAATGTACAAGGAAGTTGGTACACACTGATTTTTATTCACACGCATTGTGCCGTGCGATTGACGTCATTTGCGCTCGTCTGCGAAACCGATATAGTTCTGGTTAGTATAAAACCGTTCAGTATTCCATTTGGGACGATACTACCCTTCTAGAACTCCTACACTAACATGGTTGAGTGCACAGTCCATAGTTTTGGTGCATAGTGTTTAGTATAGTCATTTGGGACACACCTCGTGTCTACACCGTCGTGCCACATCCAGTGTGGACACAATTTAAAATTCTATTGGGTTCTATTGTCTTCTGTCGTGTCGCGTCACATCCGGTGTAAAGGTTAAGCCTAATGCAGTTTGAAATATTTACAGAGATTTAAGGTTAGAAAAATAGAGAAGACTAACGGCGTTTGCATAATATGGAAGTTTAAAAAAACTAAAATATAGCCAGAAACTCACTGTGCCTTCAAGAAAAATTTAAAAAGAGGTATGAAGAATGAAAAGCTACAAAATTGCAAAAGGAAGGCTGTACACCATAATAATGCGAGATGATGAGAAAATGACAATGAGTGTGAGATAGAAGCCACTTTACTGAAAAACAGCAAACGTTTCAGTCGAATGTGACCTTTCTGCATACCCGAAAGTCAAAAGTAAAGCTATCACTTCAATTACATGATTAATGTGGCCAAAAGAATTAGCGAAAATTATATTTTTGAAACATATACTGCTATTTTTAATAAAAACTCAAAATAATTTAATAAATACAAAATAGTGTTTTTCACCTTTGTGTGTTTTCTCTTTTTTGGCTCACTCAAAATACAAGCATATTAAATTATTAATTAATAAATTATTAATTAATCATCATATCTGTAGTATGACCACAATATCAATGATAGATTTTTATATCACGGTTTTGTTTTCTCAAAACCAGCATATTTCGACATCCCTAATGTAAAACGATTTTTGCAGGTTATTAAAAAATCAACACAGCACATGTAATACACAAGACCACATATTGATCATCCAGCTGTGTGCTTTAAAACCGTGAACGCTGCTGTACATCTTTGCATCTGGGCTTCAGTGCAAATGGCTGATTATCAAAAGCTGAAGATCTCTGAGAGAGAATTCTAATCAGACTGGCCCGTGACCAGCTCGACAGATTACACCCGATTCTTCCAGTTTGGACAGACACACCAGTAATCTGTTGACCCTGAAGAAAAGAGCCTGCATATGAATGTTTATCATCTAAATGATGTCATCATTTGAATATTCATGAGGTCAAATGGCTGGACCTTTTGTTTATCTATCATAAAGCCAACCGTGTGTGTCGATGTTCATTAACACGCTCGAGTCATGCCGAGATGTCGTGGTTTTTGGGACCCGGGGTCAGATGCCTCTTCACATGCCCTTTGAGAATGACGCTAATCCATTTTACAAACATGCTACAACATTTCAGTCAGACCCTCTGGACTTTGTATTTGTTACTCAGAATTAATGAACATCCCAGGAGGTGAAGGTTTGGCTGCTCTGCTCAGTAGTTTGCCCCTGCTGGCAGATGCTGTAACTACACCTTGTACACTTTGTATTCTCACACAAATCTTTCGTTTTTTTCTCCACGCTACATATACATCACAAAGCTACAGTATTTTACAGACTGATCTGAACCATTATGTAACTGTGCAACATTTCACTTCTTTTTACTTTTCCTTATCTTCCTTACTTTAACTTATTATTCGAAATACACAAACTCTCTCTCTGCCCCCTGATTCATTGGCCAAAAAAGATAACTGAAAATAAACAAATATAAAAGATACATTCGACTTATAGCATTATTATTTCCCCCCATAACTCAAACAGATATTACAATGATATTGTTATCATAAATTCTTCGAGCCATAATAATTATGTGGTGAAAATCTGATATTGTGACAGCCCAAGAAGTTTTTTTTTAGCTATATCAGTCAGTCCCAGTGAAGAGAGGAGCAGAGGAGGAAACAGCTCAGCCGAGCTGAACACAAGCGGCCGCAGCTGCAGGCATCACTGACTCCAGATGCCCCGTCATCTGAGCCACTTCCCCAGCTGTCAGGAGAGAAGAGAGCGGCACATGTGTAAACCACACATGTCACTTACCAAAACAGGAGCCAGAGACGCAGAGCAGGTTACATTTCTATTCCTAAATGTGAGGTAACAAACAGGACACATTTCATATAGAAATAATATATTTAATATCGATTCATTTCGATTTAATAGTATTTATACTGATTTTAAAAATACAATAATCCTAAAAATTTTTACGTTTTAAAATATTGACTGTAATTAAACAAAATCTGCCCCCTAATAATACTATTTTTGTTTGTTGCAAAACTGGAATTCATCCGCTTTGTGCTAGTTTAAATTTCATTTGAATTCAGTGTCACTCCAATTCACATCCAGTAGCCGATTCAAATTATAACTCGATTCTTAACTTCAGAATTTTGTGCGCCACACCGCAGAACCATCTGGACCGATGGATTAAAGATGCTCAATGGTTCTGGAACGCTGCGTCTGCACAGATGAAATCTTAAGCACGAGTCTCTGTAGACCGCAGAGCAAAGAAGTGAAAATAGCAGAATTTCATCTCTCATTGAAACACCATCTGCCTCAAGCACTTCATATGAAGAAGACCGAAAAAGTGCAAAAGTAAAAGAGAGAGGCACATATGAAGGGACACACGCGTGCTATCTCGCATCAATAAAAGAGCTTGCATGAGTGGTAAGAAATGCGAATACCCACTCCAAACCCAGCACTGATTCAAGCATACAAGATAGCACACTTATATTTTCTTACCAGAATCCGTTTTCAACTAAGGGGCTAGGTGTTAAAAAGCGGTTCACACAATAGTCATTTCTTTTGATGAAATTTAACTCGACAAACTTTACATCGTTGTGAAAGACAACAACAAATAAAGACATTTCCTATAGCTTTATGTGAAGAACCCACAGAAAACCTTCTTGAGCCCCATCTGCATTAGTTTCAATAATACATCTTGAACATATGTGTCTTGATGTCCGCTGACTCTCTTGATTACAGATGGCAGAACACGCTGTAGGTGAAGAGAGACGCTTTGCAGACAGGCCCTGCTGTGAGATAATACAATTATAGATTTATGTCTGTTATTTTTGGAAGCTTACGGGCATTAAGAGGCCAATCGAACAGAATCAAACGAATGAGGCGGCTCAGGAGAAAGGCCTCGCAGCGAGAGCACAGAACACAGGACGTCAAACGGCTTTATCTGACCGCTGGGTTTGTGAGGAAGCATGTGCACACCTCTCTGATAAAAACATTTTGTTTTTTATTTCACACATATTAAATAGCAAATCAATGAAATCACCTTGAGCACTTTATCTGCAAGTCAAATAAAATACATGTTGGGAATATAATAAAACTTGAGTTGTGCAGTGTTTTATAATTTGACTTGATGATACAATGGGCAAAAAATTATATTTGATTTACATCTATGACTGATCAAATCTAGAGTTGTATTTAGAGCTCATCACATGATACATTGATACACCCTAGCAACCACATAATAACACCTTGGCAACCAAACACAATGCATTAGAACAAAGTGGCTCTAAATCAAGATTTTGTGTCTGGTAGTTGGAATGACATCACTATGTACGAAGTGACAGATTCTAACTGTGCGTTCAGACCGTATATCACCTAGACACCCTCATTGTCCACTGGATCGTACGTCAACGCCACCGCCATATTGGTGAGGGCAAAAGCCGATTACAAAGTCATACGAGTGAATGGTTGAGCTGCAGTTTTCTGGATTAAAACACAACATCGTTTTCATTTCTCATCTAACTTCAATACTTTTCTATTTACGTGGAGTACAGAAACGTTTTGGCTCCAGTTAAAGATAGTTATAGACTTGAAAATGTATTGAAATGTAAAACTCAGCAATCATTTAGGCTTAATAATTGTGTACACATCGATAATGTGAAATAATTTAAGGTAAATTAAATGCACATGATCAGAACAAAGCTCGTTCACTTTAAAATCCTGGGAAAAATCAAAACAATGCGTCTTTACTATATGACTATATACTGCTATTTCATACTTATAATGCACGGCAGTGTTATTTGTTTTACTATTTCACATACATCATGTTTTACTGCTTTACTACAAATGAAGCTCAGTCTTAGAAATGAAAGTGAAGAATGATTAGTGGAGGAATAGCAAATCAAATCACTAGTGACACTAAAGGGCAGAATTACTTCAAAACACTTAAAGGAACACTTTAACAGAAATTCAAAAATACCTCCAGGACAATCCTTTATGGGGTTTGTGTGACTTTTTGACAACGTTTGTCCTTTTTTAAACTGTTGTTGTATAAGAGAAAAGCAAACAATGGAGGGATTTTCTTTTTTAGGGGGTAAATTGTTCCTTAGATGCATCTGCAAGACGCAATCTGAAAGTCAACTGTAGCACATATCTTTGAATACCAGCTCAAAAAGACATTAAAGTAAACAGATGTCACAATTGTTTTATTAGAACTGAAGATAATTGCCTTTTGCTTGATAGAAGCCTCTTAAAAGCAGCATTACGGATCTAATGTTTATGATTAGAAATAAATCTCTCCCAAACAACTCACTAGACATCAGCAGACAACTCATTGTGTAAATGGATCAACAATCAATCAATGAACAATCACGCGATGGAAAGAAGATCTGTGTCTGTTAAAGGAGACGTCAGCATTCACAGGACAGCCGAAGAATGTGTTTTGCATTAGAGGCATTTCGATAGCCATGCGTGAGAATGAACTAAATAAATGCACGAAAGAAAGCCAATCATATAAGTACAGTAAGTAAATATTATGATGACATCATTGCTGTCTTATTATGTCTTGACTGGCAAACCTTCTTACAACAACAACTACAACAACATCATTTACTCACCCTCATGTCATTCTAAACCTCTAAGACTTTCTTTCTTCTTTTCTTCTTCATTTCTCAAAATATCTTCTTTTGAGTCCAGAAAAAAAGCTGTATATAGGTTTTCAATGACACGAGGGTGAATAAATGATGACAGAATTTTTATCTTTGGTTATTTTTTAGTCTCACTACAAATTTCAGCATGTCTACACTTTTTGGTCAATGAATATCTACGAAATACGGTTTATAGCTTGACTGCAGACAAACAATATCTAGCTGATGAAATACATTTCATTTCTATTTGAATGATTATTTAATTGTTTTTATTTGAACTCTAACCAACCAGAGTGCAAAGTACCACACTGCACATGACACTGGACTCTCAATATCATAAGTTAAACAAAGTATAAAAAATAATGAATTGTAAAAAGCTGCACTGTTCTTTAACTGTGTTTCTACTCTTGTCCAAAGCATCTGGAATGACCGTGAGACACTGTATCCCGTGTCCTTTACATCTAATGTCCTTCAGTGTCCCTCCATCTCCAGCCGATGAAGGTCAGAAACCAACCGTAAAATTAGAGCTCTGAATCCACTCCAACAGCAACGCTGCATAACTATGACATCATAATGCCTGAAGCCAAACGAACTTGATGATTGGACGAGGGACCGGCATGAGCTCCAGATAGTTCATTACAAACGCGAGTGAAGGGATTGTGTGCTGTAAGTATGCCTGGGAATAGAGAACAGGTTCATACTCTGAACAAAAAGCAGGTGAGACACTGTACTCAAATATTGTGTTTCTTGTGCCGACACTGAATCTACAGCCAAATAAATGTATGAATTGAATCTGATGAAAAAGTATAAGAGTCAAAAAACACAAGACAATAAACGGACCACTCTATTCACAAACAAATGATTCATTTGAGCCGGTTCCTTTTAATGACTCAAAAGTCAAAAAGACTCACAAATTGAGTAACTACTGTATAAATGGCATTTATACACATTAAACTGTGATACCAAGTGTTTGTTTTTGTTTTCGAATGAATGAAACGCTGATAAAATTAAGGAACCAGAATAAAAACAGAAGTTCACATCATTCCCGTCTTAAAGTTACGAATCTATCAAACGCTCAGTAAAGATTAATGCTTTATTCACCGAGTCCAAACAATGTGTGAAATGAGTAAAAGCAAGTAGGTGTACAGAATGAAATCATGAACACACACACACACCCTCTCTCTGTAAAGGCAACCTGCTTTAACCTTGACAAGTGAACGTGTTTTATGGTGCAGAGCAGTTTTTATTGTTTCACGTCAACTCAGTTTAATAACTGACGGCTTTTTTACGAGCGCCGTCGCCGCACCTCACCTTGCACACGCACACAAACCCCAACATACACATTCATCTCTCTCACAATCTGCTTCAGCTGGCCTCAAAACATCAGCAGTGTTCAGAACTAGTGTCCTAATCTGCATCACATCAACAACGCTCGCCAAGAACAAGACCTGAGAATAACCGATTCGATCGACCTGGGAAGAATCAGTCCAATTGTCCTGAAAATAATCTGTTCGATCAACACAAGAATAATCGGTTTGTACGGCTCGAAGAACGTTAATCTCGCACTAAACACAGAAACCTGATTGACGACTAACACACGTGTGCACGCAGCGTGTTCACAACAGCTGCCCGGCATCTCAAGAAATACAAGAGAAAGAATGACCTCTCCCACAATCTCTAACACACACACACACGCACGCACGCACGCACGCACGCACGCACGCACGCACGCACGCACGCACGCACGCACGCACGCACGCACGCACGCACGCACGCACGCACGCACGCACGCACGCACGCACGCACGCACGCACGCACGCACGCACGCACACACACACACACACACACACACACACACACACACACACACACACAGCCTTCCCAAGAGTCTCAGTTCCAGCAGTCGTGGGTCAGTCGTCAATTTCACGGGATGATCTAAAAACCAGAAGAGATAGAGATAAGATCGTCCTCTTACCTGCGACAGAGTTTGGTCGAGGCATCATCAGGCTGGATGAGGTCTGCGTGTGGTACTGCACAGGTCCTTCAGGACCGTGAGCTGCTGCTCCTGAACTCGTCTTAGCTCTGCTCCTGCCCTCTGTCCCGGACGCTGACCCTTCCTCTTCGGCCACCGGAGAGCACGCGTCTGCCCGTACGGCCGTCTGCGCCAGCGCATGCTGACCACAGCTCCTTATACTCCCATCTTTACTCCACTCCAGACTGGAGCCGCTGCGGTCGTCATTCTCTGATGAGCTTGTGATGGTGGCTGAACAGAGAACGAGAGAGATGCACAGCGCACAACAATTTATTCCAACGTCTGCACTGATTTTGAATAGAATTCTGATTCACAAAACAGAGACGTTTTTTTTTTGTGTCTTTGAAAAGTTAGACGGCAACGTTGTTAAGGCCCCCAAAACACCATTGCCGTGTCCATGAACGGTCAAAATGCATCGAAAGCGAAAGTTCTTTTTATTTAAAAAATTCTGATTATTTTAGTTATTTTAGTTCTGATTTCAGTTTTATTTAATCTAAATGTGGACTGAATTTTATGGGCTAACAAAACAAGCAACCACAAAATATTTTCATAACATTTAACTATTTTGAAATTCTTGAGAAACTAAAATAGAAAAAGTGATGTAACTGAAACATGATGCTCAGTTCACCAAAAATATCATTCATGGAAAATAACATTTTAGTTGCACACACACAAACATTGTTCACATTAGTAGATTGTTCAAATGAAAATCAAGCACACAACATCCACGTGAGGGCATACACACAAAAAAAACACTCTGTCACTCCCATATGACCGGCATCACTTACACCTGAGCGGAAGCAATGTTGTGATATGAATGATGAGTCACCCGCTGACCTTTTCCAACACATTAAACATGCTGGTAATGACTGTTAGCCTGCTTTTGCACCGGCAAAACCTCATTGCCGTCTGCCAGTTACAAACATGCTGTCGAGATGGATGTCTGTTTACTATCACTATTAATGAAACACTCGCTTGTTATTTCATGAACTTGACATCAAATTAACTACTCTGCCTTGTAAGGAATCATGTATGGCCACTTAACAACATTAAATACATAAAATATAAACAACATTAAATATTCATAAGGTTTTGCTAAACAACATTTTTTATCCATGCTCAAGTTATAAGCAAGAGGTTTTTCTCAATCTGAACGCGAATGTTTATGCATGCAAAGGATGTATTCATATTTAAAATGTAAAATGCATGATGAGAAAAGTCAAACTCACAGAGAAAAAGTGGAAATGGGAAATTCCGTGAAAATGTCAACCTTTTTACCAACGGTTTTTTCTAACAGCACAGATATCAACATTTGTTGGTTTAAATATTCATGTGAGTGACTCTCTTCAAGTTTTTAAAGCATTTGTTTTATTCACAGTCAGGTAAGCGCCATTTTCAGGATTGTCACATCCAATTAAAATAAAGTAACTATTTTATGTTCTATAAAGAGGCATCCCTTCTCTATTCACTGGGTATTATTAATTCAGGTTTGTGCATTTTAATTCATAGAAATCCTACAAAATTTGTCGTCTCCCAAAAACCGTGTCCTTTTTTGTCACATCCATAACCCATGTTTAGTTGCCTTTTTTCAAATTTGTTCATAGACTGACATTTTTCTGATTGTTTAGACTCTATCAACAAGGGTTTAGTAAAATAGAAACAAGATCGTTCAATATATTTGTAACAAATACATTCTCAGAGCATTTTTATGTCACGTCCATTACGCAAAATGTCACGTCCATAACGCTGGAATTGCCCAAACGTAAAACGCTGAGTGAATGAGAATGTGAAGCCAAAGTCACGTACTGTATGTGTGTTGAGTGGACGGTGAGGGGGATTTGGGGGTTAAAGACTTAACGGTTGAGTTTATTACAATATAACATGTGCGACAACAGCTGCAAACAGACACATGGTAGAGTTGACACACAGAAAGGGTCCACAAGTCTGAGACCACTAGTGTAAGTGCTTTTATTTAACATTTATGTTCGTATGTCAAATTTTTTTTGACTTATTTACCGAAGATGACTTTCCCAATCATTCATAAATAACCGTTTTATTTCATTTTAATTTAATTCTAAAATATTTCTACAGGGTTTAATAATTTAAGGCCAAGTGTGAATTAAGACATTTACTCTAACAATAGTTAAGAGCTTTTACTAAATTGGTGTCCAAGTTTGGAAATGACAAAATTAAAATCTGATTGTGATTATTTATTCACATTTCTTGATATCGGATATCTTTCCAAGAAGGTGGAAACCTTATCTTTTGCCTCAGACTTTTGGAGCCCAACGTGCATGTACATTAGAGGGTGACACGGGAGTGGATTTTCAAACCTCTACCGTCCCACTCCCCCCCCAAAATTCCTGTCCCATCCCAATCCCGCCAAAAAAAACTGGGGGAAAAATCCCGTCCCGTCCCAATCCCAGAAGAATGACTCCCATTCCCTCCCACTCCTGTGCTTTCTTTTTCCCCGAAATCTGTCAGTTTCAGTTAAAAATACAGTAAGACCGCGCAGAAATGTCGGTGAGCACGACAGAGGCATCATTTTCCCAGAGTAGTCTTCGCAGCGTGAGTTTCGGGTCCGACTCCATTTTGATTTTGGCGGCTACGGTCTAGTGAGTGGATGGGGAAGCTGCCGTCTTCTCTTATATAATTGGTGGTTGGCATACCAACTCGGTGCATTACCGCCACCAACTGTTACGGGTGTGTGGAGCACGTCCTTCACTTAACCAGCCACACCAAAGCAAACAGAAGATTATATGTTTATTTATATCAAAGGTATATTTGTGTATTCCCGGTCCTGCCCACTCCCGCTGACATTTTTTCCTGTTTGATTTTGTTTCCCCAAAAAATGTCAGCCACTAATGTACATACACATACCTGTTTAATCCCATCAAACCAGCTGTTCAACGCAACATTATGTGTTAAATATTCTCAGTGATTCTCTCTTTCTCTGTCGGTCTCTCTCTCTTCTCTTTCTGTTGTTCCCTCACAAACTTCAAAGTCAAGCGAGTATTAATTACACCCTGAGCGGGTCACACAGGGCAAAAACTCTCCTCTACATCAACAAACCAGCATCGCCCGCTGGCAACATGTTCCACACCTCCTCACAGCGGCTCAGCAGATCTATCCTTCCTCTCTTTCTCCTCACAACTCACATATGAGTCTCATTCATGAAACACCAGCAGAACATCCAAAATCTGCGCGTAATCTAAATGATCACATTTCATTCAATGCTGCAGTTTACTTAAGAAAGGGTTTATGAACGATTTACTCAAATTCATTGTGTTCATGTTTTATAAATGAAATCCAAGGAGTAGCTACATCCAGGGAAAAAAATTGCACTCTCCAAATAAGAGTTAACGTGAGCTTTAATGGGTCAAATAAAACGAAGAAACTCTCCAGCTGGAATCATGTATTTTTGTATGATTTATTTTTGTCACAGAGACAAAATACCACCCATGGTCTCTCTTACCGAACAAATCCTGATAGAATTTAGGGTCAGACCCCATTTCTTAGTACAACCTTGTGCTATTAATTCACATTCTCAAATATTTTATAAGAAACTAGGACTTCCGCGCTGCACTGTTGCATAATTCATAAAGAAATGTAATGCAACTGTTAAAAATGCAGAACAGCTCAAAATCGACTTTCTGAAACGGCCAAGCTGCAGCAACACCTCATGCTGCAAACACCACACGCTTGGATCTTCAGAACCGGCCAACAGGGGCTGTGATTTCAACACTCTGTGAATGTCCACACGGAACCATGCCAAAGCCGCCCCGCAGGTCACATTACACATTTAAATATTGTGATTTCAGTGTGTCAGGACAAGATGATAATGTACTGCTTTACAGTAATGAGAATGAGATTTATTGCATTGCAGTCAGTGTTGGATGTAACTAGTTACTAAGTAATTAGTTACTGTAATTTTATTACTTTTCCCTTGAAAAAGTAAAATAAGGTATTACTCTTGTTTTTTCTGTAATTTAATTACATGTGATGTAATTGAACTAAATACTGTGTAATATATTCAATAATGAAAATTACATCAAAATTATAATTCTAACTTTAAAATGTACGCTTTAATGCATCCTTCTCACATTTGTAATACTTTGGTCAGTTAATAAGAATAATTGTAGTTATTTATTTGAATTAATTAAATAAGCCGTTTCTATCCTGGAATCAATTCTAATCAAGGTTGATGTAGGATACAGAAAGTAATTAGTAATAAGTAATTAAATACTTTCTGGAGAGAGTAATTATGTACATTATTTGTACATAGTCTAATTACATTATTGAATATGTAATTAGTAACTAGTAATAAATTACTTTTTAAGAGTAACTTTCCCAACACTGATTGCAGTAATAAGATTTTGCACAGAAAATGTGCTTGATTGAAAAGAAAACAATCCCATACACGAATCTGACATATGGCCACAAATGACCATGTATAGAAAATTAAAGGTAATAAACATGGACATACAGTATATGTGTATATTTCTAATTTCACTATTTATGGTTACGTGCAAAAAGAGCACATGACATTATTTTACACGTTTTCACCTTAAATTCATATATAATATAGTCATATTTGTGGCAAAGAGATTCAAGATGGATAGAAATATGTCTTGCATATGTTACAAATGTGAAATTGGCTATTTTGGAAGTATTCTGAATGATTTTGAAAACAAGCTTTTTCTCCATTTGATGTTGTGGGAAATACTGAATTACAGTCACACAGGAACACGGATTGAACGTGTGCATTCATCTCACCGATGATCCCACTGTCTTTGCTCTCGAGGGTGGAGCTCGGGCTGGTGATGGTTCCACACGGGCTGCGGTGATTGGCTGCTGGCCGGCTGCTGTTACTGTTTAAGGTGGAACAGGGGCTGTCCGTGCACGGAGATGCTGTGCTGCTGGTCAAAGTAGAACATGGACTGATACCCTGATTTACTGCACACTGCAGAAACACACAGACAGAAGTTGTGTTTATACAGGCTGCTTTAGTGGTTTCAAAATCCAAACATTGATATCTCTGTTATTCGTGTAATGACAGTGAAATAGAAAAAGACTAAAGAGAGGGAGACAGAGAGAGATCGTGGAAATGTAATGCCTATGTTGAAGCAACCCATCGGCAGAACAGAAATGTTTGAACGCAGGACCTGTAGACATATGAATCAATCCCAGAGTTCATCTGTAATGTTTACCTCCATCCAAATAAAGCCACAAGCTGAAAATAAACAGCCAGTGAGACACAGATACATGGCCCACGTCATGCCTTCAACCAATGAGGACTATAATATCTGGAAAGAGGTTGGCATTCACATTTGAGGGCGATTAAACAAAGAAAGAAATAGATTTTTTGTTGAACTAATTCGAATTTCCTAAAACTGTAATCACACATAAACTGGCAAGTTGCTTGAACATACTGTATCTACTCTCTAATGCCAATATTATTACATGCTTAAAGAGATTTAAACGTTCACCCACAATTAATTTTATCATTTACTCACTTTCATGTCATTCCAATTCTGTATAGCTTACTTTCTTGTGCAGAACATAAAAGAAGATATTCTGAAAACGTTGGTAAGCAAACTGGACATTGACTTCCACAGCTTAAACACAAAACTTTAGAGACATTTCTCAAAATATCTTTGTGTTTCACAGAAGAAAGAGTCATATACAGGTTTTGAATTAACACGAGTGTAAATAAATAATGACAGAATTTACATTTTTTACGATTATGTTCTCCACTTAATTCCTTTATGATTCAATCCAGCATGTAACTCTAGTTGAGTTGAAAACCTTTCACCATTTCAGAAAACATTTTGATATAATGACTCCTATAATGACACACATAGTCTTAAGGGTCTACAGGGGGTCCTCTCTGTGATGTCATTTCCTGTTTTGGTTTTCTATTCACATGATAACACAGTGACATGTTGCATGTTGGCTTTTTGTCGGCTTTCCATTGAGAGTTTTGGAATTACAGTCTCATACATTTACACCACATTTTAAGCCCATTTTTAATAAAAAAATTAGAAACACAGATAAGAAGTAATCAAGTCGGAACTGTATTCGAACAAATATTTGATCTCAGTAGATCCCGACCAAATAAAAATCTTATCATTTCACTGCCCCTTAAACATGTTGTTTATGATCTACCTCACTGACCCAAACGACCAAAACCAGAGACCCAAACCAGCGCCAGACCCTCAGCTGAGTCATCTTTGGGCTGTGAGTCAGTCAAGGTCACAATACGAGATGAAAGTTTCTTTCAAGTGAACTTTCCAGAGACCGTCTGTGGAACTGATTAAAACCTTTCACAGAATCCCACCGGACAACATCCTCCAACAACACGCAAACCCCATCGTATAATCACATCATTAAAAAGTAAATCTCCAACCGAAACGCGTCGTTGCATCATCACACCTAATTTCATTTCCACAGGCCATCAGACAGATGAACGATTATGATTTATTTAACAAAAGCTTCATACAGAAGAAGCTCTGTTACAGAATACGGGAAAACCTCCAGCGGAATTCAAAGAGCGCTTGTACTGCCTCAGAGTCGCTGTCTAATTATCTTATCAGCCAAACGCACAGCGAGTCCTTTAAACAAAACTATTTCTAAACCGGTCCTCATATGCATCCTCAAGTTATCACGCACCTCGCGCTCATTCAACTTTCTCATCTGTCAGCGCTTCAGATCCGATCGTGAAGGACTTACTGCCGTGACACAGACACACTCCGCCTCTGAAACGCTCTTCACTGCATCTCACACGGACAGACGGGAGTCGCTCCGGTCAGCGTGAACGTTTAATCCAGCAGCCTGCTGTTACTCCGCTCCTGTGCTTCTCAATCGCTCCTTGCGTTTCTTGTGTCTCTCTCTCTCTCTCTCTCGCCCATTTCACTGTCTCTCATTCCTGCAGCAGCTGCGGAGGGAAAAATACCTTTTTTTCATTCTTGTCGTCCATAGGTATGCGCGTGGAGCCCGGGATGCCTTCGCCCAGTAAGAACCCCAAGCGTGTCATCAACTCCTGTGTGGCGGGGGAGGGGCCAGGAGCGGCCAGCTCTGGAAGAGAGAGAGAGAGGGTGAATGAGAGGGGAAGAGAGAGAGACCTTCGATGTGTGTGTGTGTGTGTTTTCTGGGAGCATGCACACACACCAGCTGCTCTGGAGTAATTCTCTGGACCTTCAAGCACAAGACTATAGTGTGAGGAATCAAAAGAGTTTGATGATGTAGGTGCCAATTACAATTCTATTAGCACCACAAATCTCTCTTACTTTTTGACATCACTTCCCATCTTCAGAAGTGCATTGCAAGCAATGTTTGACTAATTGCAAGGATTTGTAAGGAATTGAAGACTGTGGTTCCTATTCCATTAATAATCCAATTACAGTCATTTTTGTGAACCGTTCTGTACTTCAATACAAACAACAGGTTATCTGTTCATTTACGGTATTTAGGGAAAACGCCTTTGTTATCATTTATGATTATATAGCAAACAAGTCTTTGTGTTCCTGTAGCTCACTTGGTAAAGCATTGCATTAGCAATATAAATATTATGGGTTCAATCCCAGGGAACACATATAAATGTGTAGCTTGAATGCACTGTAAGTTGCTTTGGGTTTGTATAAATGTGTCTACACAAATACATCGAATGTATTCTGCGAGACGGACAATGTTTGTGATAAAGCATAAAAACCACAGAAAGACGCTATCTAATCGGAAGAAACTGTGAATCAGACACTCAAAACATAATATCTGATTCACAGGCACAGATGCGGGCTGATCGTCATGACAACAGCTCTGATGCTTATATTAAATGTTTGACGTTGAATCTGCACGGGAGAAAGAATGCAGCTGTTTTCTTTAATAAATGCTATAAAACCAGGTCCTCAAAAAAATGATCCATTTATTGATCAACCCTACACAAGCACATGCACACACGCAGCCACTGATCATTAACCAGATAAACAATAGTCCTATCAGAGCTAACAACCCTGAATAAATGAAGATAAATGTGTCGGAATATGAAAATAAACTAACCTAAATTTAAATAAACTGAAATGATGAAAAGAAAAAAAAAACTAGAAACACAGAGAACAAAATGTCTAAATGTGTGCACAAAATGAAAATGATCATTAATCACCCTCATTTTGTGCAAATACAAAATAGCGTCATGACTGTAACTGAACCATTCCTTCCATAACTCTTCTTCATGGCTTTATAGGACTTACTGTACACTAGTCATACGGAATAAATACACCAGTATGCTATATTAGTGTCTACTTGTACAACGGTTTTATGTTTATTTATTATTCCTCCATCTTCTCACAGTCTATCCGTCCGTTTCTCCTCACCACCGTGTCCTTTCATTTTCAGACTCATTTCCAGTCTATTGCTTTGAGGGCGGCAGGCCCTGTTTGGCCAGGACTCATTTGCATGCTCCTCAAAACTCAAACTACTGAACCGCTCACAGCCAGAGGACGATTCATTAAAGATCTTCCCATCACATCTCACCAAATCTCCCTCTCTCAACCATGTGTTTGGCAGTGGTGTAAAGTATTGGAGTAAATGTACTTAGTTACTTTACTTAAGTATATTTTTGGCTACTTTGTAGTTGTACTGAGTATTAAAGATATTAGCAACTTTTACTCTCTACTTAACTACATTTTTGAACAAGTATATGTACTCTTTACTCCACTACATTTGTACTGACTAATGCAATTACACATTACATTTTGCATGCCACCTATCTTATAATTAATATTGCCATTCACAGGGCATTGAAGGTACTACAATCTTGTGGATTTTGCTCTAACTTACAAAAACTTGTCAACATGCTTCTTTATGTGAATATGAGTGCAGTATCAGGTAGATGTCAATCGCTGGCGGTTTAACACGGTTAGCCCTTACCCGCTATTTCTACAGTAATATATTGGCAACACTGTTGCCAGCTAGTTACTGTAGGTCACACATCTAAGCTCTTATTTTAAAAACTAACTCTTCCTAAATGTGCTCTAAACATGTTTCTCAAAATTTGACCATATGGTGGGACTATTGCCATGAAGTGATGTAACCAGTAAAAAGAATGTATAGTATTTCAATTTTCAAAAGTGCTCTCACACTATATAGACAAAATATTAACCTATAGAATGAGTCGGACACAGAGAAATGAACAATCCACATATGAATCTCAACAATGGTGACAATCAACTGAACAGCTTCATGCTGCAATGCATGCTGGGTACATAGTACAAAACTCATTCATGATTGTTTGTCACCATTGATGAGGTTTGTATGTCAAGTGTCTAACTGTGTCTCAATTGCAAAGAAAGATTTTCTGACAGAGATCTTTCCATTATAACATGTAATCACTTTACCAAACATATCTTAATAAATCTTAAATGCTATATTATTATTATTTAATGATTGAATTCTTTCAGATGTATCTTCAGTTACTAAGCAAACATAAAGTTGCGGTTCCTGTAAAGTCTAACTAGAATGAACTAGAGTTAAATTCAATAAGATCTTACACAGATGACAGAAATAAAGTGAAAGTGGTGTCTGTAATATGTGAAGATGTTATTGATGTTTGTGTTTAATTATCCTCTGGTGAAATCTTGACAGATTTATTGTGTTCATCTGTTATTTACACGTGTTCATCTAAGACTGTGTGACTTAAGTGCGTTAATAGATTCTTTAATAATGTATCTTCAAACAGCCATTGCAGTAGTTTACTGTAAAACACCTACAGTAACTAGCTGGCAACAGTGTTGCCAATATATTACTGTAGAAATGGCAGGTAAGGGGCTAACAGTGTATGTGAAATGAGGACTTGACTGCAGCTGGCGATGAGGCCCAAACCAGCATGTCCAGTGCAAAAAGGCTTTGACTTTTTAATTCTACTTAACATTATTTTATTTATCTGTTATATTGAAGAGACCTTTTTGAAGGACTTTGGTTTACTTATGAGCACTTGAGCTTAAATGAGACTTAGGGTGTTTGTAATGACGTAGGTTATGGTGTCGACCATGATTTGTTGCAATTTTGAGGTGTTCAGTCTTATTATGATTTAAGAAAATAAATGCGATTGCTCTCCTCACGAATCAACTGTTTCTAGTTTTTCACTGACGTGTCTCTTAAGTGTTGAGGACTAGTGCTGCTTTGAGCCTACATTCAGTATGAGTAAAATACTCAAGTACTGTTAAAATCAGATACTCAAAGACTTTTACTCAAGTCGTTTTGGAATTGGTGACTTGTAACTTGTAATGGAGTAATTTTCACTGCAAGGTATCTGTACTTTTACTTAAGTATGGTTTTCAGGTACTCTTTACACCTCTGGTGTTTGGGTTAAACATCTGTGACTGCAGATGCCAGAGTCACGGTAACAAGATGTTAACAGGTGCCCTTTACACTGCCCGCAGCCCACACCCATCATCCTCACCAGAATAAATCATTAACATTCAATTCATGTGCTTTTCTTCAGCCTGTTAGTGGAAAATTGCAACACTAACATTCATTTTATTTGTTCAGCTTGTGGGAAAATGTCTACATAAATATATTTATATGGGTATAGGCCGTAGCCTCAGACGAAACGCCCACTGGCTGAATGTCTGATACGGCACACAAAATTGCAAACACTTTAAGAGTTTCCAAGATGTCATCTGAATTTTGCAGTATTTCTGGGAGATGTACGGACAATGGGTCTCATTCATGAAACATTCGGAAATACTATACGAGTAAATGTATGAGTGATTTGCGCAAAAAAACGGGCCTTCACGAAAACTCTCCTCCGGATTCACAAATACTTCGTAAACGTCAGATTTGATAGTAAAACGTGTGTATGTTAATGAATACCAATCATTTGTAAATAAGGCGTGCATGCACGCTCATTCATAATTAGCATAATCCCCGCCTATGCAAATTACGTATCTAGGAATGCTGTGGAATCCTTTGGATTCCATTCTCATGTTCGGCACGTTATTTTGCACAAACAATAATTTTAACAATAAATTAACGTGTGTCCACCAAAGCGTTTTTAACCAGCTGAAATAATGCCTGGTGCTCTTCTGAAAATGACCACCTGGTGGCACTGCCCGTTTTTCCGGAGACACGTTGATGGTTGGTCAATGTACTGTTTGTCCTGCCTCTCCTCCACTGCGATTGGACAGCTGTGTTAAAAGCGTGACTGACAGTGACGAGGTCTGCGTTTTACCCAAAGTTAACGAGTAAAAAGCGAAAAAAAGACTCGAGAAATATAATTATGATACACAGTGCATCAAAATGCAGCGTAATATGTTTGTCAAAAAGGACATTTTGAATGTTTTACGCACTATGTACACGTGGTACGGAGCAGTTGGTTCGTACCAACTAACATTTTAAAAATGCGAACATTTTTATGAATCCGAAAATTTACGTCAGAAGGACTTTACGAAAGACTTTACATTTTTACACCCACAAACGTGACGCTGAACAAAACAAACTGTGATTGGGTGGCTTTACAGGTCAGTCAGACATCTTGGGCGGTCCTTGGCCAAAGAAAGCTGCTAATGAGTCCAGATCTTCTGCCATCAGTCTGAGCATCTGGCTATGCGAGACTAATGTGGATATAGAAGTCAATGAAGCTACGCTAAATAAAAAAAAGAAAAATTTGGCTTCTCAGCTTTATCAAAGGCTGAGTGGACATTACCATTCTTCTTGAAGCAGTGCATAAATAAGCTTGAAGTCTTGTGTGTTACTAATGGACATCAGTGTGTGTGTGTGTGTGTGTGTGTGTGTGTTTGTTATTTGGATTAATGAAGCTCTATAGAAAATGGCCTTTACTTCCAGGCAGAACTCTCAAAACAACTGCAGGGAATCTTGGGAGATAAAGTGGGTTCATCTATCAGAAACCCACATAAGCATGACAGATCTAAACATTTACATTTTATAAGGTGATCAGTAAGTCAGCATTGAAGAGGGCCAAAAATCAACATGACATCACGACAAGTGAAAAGCTGTTTCTCGTTCTTTCTCTGTCTGTGAGGACTGCGATCACAGCTAACCTGACTTGGTTTCATTTCATCCATGTGATTCCTAAACACAAACTCCATCTTGATGATGTTAAGATGTGCAGATCATCAGATGCTTTATTGTGACCTGCTATAAGACTCAAACACTTAATATAATCCACAAACACTTGAAACTGAGCTATTGCTTATCATTAATAACACAGACCACCCCGTGACACAAGGACATAACAGCAAAAAAAACACGCTTTAATCCAGAACAGGACTCGAGAGTGTTTAGGGGCAGAACTAAATATAGTAGCTTTGTGTGAGAGAAAGTGTGCGTGAGCAGGTACCAATTGTGGCCTTGGGGAATATGACACAACAATGACATCATGTCAGTCGACAGCCTGCAGGCAAACACAAACCAAAATGATCCACATCAGACGTATAAATGCACTACAGGGAGAGACCGTCAACATCCTCTCGTACAGATCCGAGTTTACATATTGACATAACAGGAAGCAATTGTCATTGAATAACAGGACATTTATTATAATTGTTACTTTTAATAAGCTTAAGGTTTTATTGGATATCCTTCTGCTTTAACTGCTGTTCAAGAAACCAATACCCTACCTGACATTTTGCTTTATAGTCATTTATTTGACCATAGTAAAATCTCTTTAACACACACGCTCTTTCTTTCTAACTAAAATATCAATGGTGAACTTATTTCACATACAGTATTCCATTATCAAAACACTTAATCCTATCAATAGTCATGATTATCTGGCAGGCAAAATATTTGTGTATATAATAGATCAGATATCGCTGTTTGACATCATAAAATCTCATATGTTTCTCATGCAGTGTCTCCGGGGAAATAAAACCACACACAGTCCAGTGAAAAGGGGTCTGGTTGACACTTATGACTGAAACATAGAATCACATCATTGACCATCATCACACATGCTATTTATAATCTAAATGACACGTTTTGAGAAGTATACTGAAGTGTAATGGTAATAAAAAAATTTTTAAAGTTTAGATGAAATATTAATAAAGAACTGAAATGAATGCAAAAAAATTCAGTCAGATTTTAGGATGAAATCAGACCTGAGCATGTCTTCATGAAATTCACCCCATTAGACCTTATTATGTCCTCGACATGCTCAGCATCATCTCTATGACAACACATCAAGTCAAGTCAGAAACACAATCTGCCTAATGAAGACATCAATAAAGAAAAAGCTGAAATCCATGTATCCATGAAATTCATGCTCCTAAGAAAAAAGGGAATCAAATGTTTTATTTATAGTGAACTGTTTCTTTAAGACCTCTCACATCAATCGATGTCTTACTTCTGAATTGTTTTAGGCTGAATCCACACAGCTTGTTAAGACAATTCTCCTGCGAATTAAACTGAAACATGTAAGCATGAAAACTATTTTCAAAACCACCATAAATCCGAGACTTTAAAAACAGTTACAATTAAAGTCCAGTGTGTTTAAGAACAAATCTAAAGTTCTTATCCAAATATGACATCATCTAAGGGTCATTGTCAGATTTTCCAGGCCTTTTAAAAAGAACTGCCACAGTTTACCTGGGAAGCAGGGGCTAATGTGGGTTTCAATAGTAAACTTAGTTTTTGAAGAATCTCATCAAGGCCCAGACATTTGGGTTAGAGATCTCGAGAGGCAATCACAACTCTGTAAACAACATTTACGTCCTTCATCAGATATTACGCTTTTCTGTGAATTCCCTCTATTTCTTTCCAGCAGACCACACAAGAGACCAGTTTCCTGAGATGAAATTAGGTTTCAACACAGATATGAAGGGACCAATGTGACCCAAACTTTCTTTCAGACCATAACAAGCAGCTGCTACTGGGAAACATTTGCACCTCATGTACTTCCTGTCTGCCAGGAAGTGAGGAGTAAAGCAACCCGAGTGCGTTTGTCTTCCAACAGACAAACATGAGCTGAAGTTTAGTTGTAGAAACAAGAGCATTGAACACAATTCTAATATTATTATTACTAGAAAAGTGAAGTGCTTAAACTTGTAATAAACTTGTCTGAAAGTATAACGTTAAACAGCCTGAGGTTTCAGGATGTATATGTGTGACAAACAGACTTCTGAGTGAGGAACCGTGACTAGTATAATAGAAGATCATTCTGGCTCTATTTGAACATTTTTGAAGAAAATGTGAGTGGTGCTTGCCTGTGGTTGTCAGGGTGTGGATATGCGATCGCTAAGGTGTTCTGAAATGTCTTTAGAGCAACTGTAAAGCGATAAACTGTTGCATAGGCCCAAAATATCAAAGCAACACACTGCAAACCACAAGGCAATATTTCATCTGTTGAAAAAATCTAGGGTTCCAAAGAAATTCGACTTTAGCACACAATCATTCTGAACCATTTTGGTCACTTAAAGTTCGGGTATCATGCTATGTCATGCATTCATGTAAACGAGTTGGACGTATGACGTAGTATTTCTGTACTTGATACACTCCCTAGCACTCCAACTTATTTCGGAAAGTTTTTTATAATTCTGGATCCCTGTGCCGTCAAAGGATCCTATTCCTTTTATTGGCCATTCTCCCGGAAAAGCACGGCAAGGCGAAAGAAAGAGCCCGCCCACGAGACCCACTTACCATCAAGATTATCTGCGCTACGTCAAGATGGGCTGCACTACGCTGCAGCTGGTTACTCTTGCGATAGTGTTAGTTTAGGTACGTCTGTTGGTTCACGGCATCTCAGTGATGGATGTTATATAAACGATGGATATAACGCTGGATTTGGAGATGGTTTGAAACTGATAGATGGCGGCGGTCCCAGCGCTAAAAGATGCCGGAACTGCATGCGGTAAGTGAAACTAAGTCATACTGTATGTCTGTGTTTTGTTGGCAATCGGCGCGTACGTGCATAATGTACAAAACACGAAGGGATGATGTGATGATGTGTTGTGTGCTCGTGCTGTAGTTCCATCCCACTCTCCCCACTAGTCCCACCTCTAGCAGCTCGTGTTTTTCCGGAAATAATCGTACAGCTGTATTTCTCTTTTATAAATATGATCAAACTAAATCCTCTTCGAAGATACGACGTATGCAATACTACTGTACAGGTACTCAATATTAATATGAGATTGGCAGAAACTGCCTGTGATACGTGATCTTTAAGGTGACTAAAACCAATTGCGTGTAAAAAAAAATGAACGCCCACAACTCTTTTAACTTGACTAAGCTGCGCCAAAAAGCTGAAAGTCTATCAGCAGAAGTGAGCAATTAACCATCATTATCATCTCCACACACACTGAGCTTAATTATGCATTATTAATGTAATCAGTGAAGCCCGCTGACTAATTCCATGTAACACTGTTTGTTTTTCCCTCTCCATACTTTCACTAAATGTTTCGGAGATGAGGCGTGAGAACAGGTATTTATGGAGAGAGCCTTCACATTCTCAAATCTGAAAAGGCTTGGGAATGCCGGGAGCTGTTTCGCGTCCCACTGCTTTCCTTGTGTTAATGTTGGGAGAAGCAGCTGTATTCGTGTTCGCAGAGACCTGCTGTTTAAAAACTTATGTGTAAAAAGATGACATAGATAAAATTATGAATTTACAAATATTTTTATACAGACTATTTATACAACTATAAAAAGTATGCATTACTCAAAATGAATAAAAACATATATAAAAGGAAAATTTCAAGCATTTTAAACAATACATTCAATAACTTATTGGTCATTCCGATCTTTTGGTTGCGTTTACATGCATTTGTTTCATAAATGTCTTCATGCCGACATGCAACCTGAGCCTGCAGGAATGTGTGGAGATGCTATCTATAAACTATCTCAGGGTTAAAATAACATGTGGCGGACTCCACATGTAAACAGTGTTGACCCTAATGTGTGTGTTTGGAGGTGATGTTGGGATAACTGGGGTGTGTCAGTGAGCTATGACAGACATGCAGTAAAAATACGGGGTGAAAATCCAGGGCAGGTTATATTGGGCTGCACTTCAAAATGCCCACCAGACCCATATTCCCACGACATTTCAGCTACAAGCATCAACTTTACCAAGACAAATGCAAATTTGGATTGAGTAACTTGCTAGCTAGTTTTCAAAAGTAAATAGTGTGCAGTATGCATACTGTGGAGTATCCCTCTGTAATGTACACAACATACCAAACATCTCTATAAAAATTGTAATGCAGCTGATACAGTTGTACATCTACATATGTATATAAAAAATACTGCCACTGCTGCTGTGGCGGTCATCTCAGATCACCCGGTAGTGAAGACGCCTTTTGATGACATCACATGACCAGAGTGATACCCTGATGTGGACAGCTGGCATTCTACTGGCGCCAACCTGCCATCACAGTTGTTAGGAAAGTTCTGATCTCTCTCATTTACACACGCACACGCACACGCACACACACACACACACACACGCGCACACACACACACACACACACACACACACACACACACACACACACACACACACACACACACACACACACACACACACAGTAACAACCAAATCTGGGTCCAGTGATGTGTAGCCGAAGATAAATATATGCTCTGAGTAGTACACACACAGAAAGTTACGATAACATTGTCTGGTTTACTATCTCCATGGGGACAATCCATAGATGTAAAGATTTGTATACTATACAAACTGTATATTTCATCCTCTACCCCTAAACCTAAAGATCATAGAAAACTTTTTGCATTTTTAGATTTTCAAAGACTATCGTTCTGTACAATTTATACGCTTTTTTTGCCCATGGGGACCTCAATTTTGGTCCCCACAGTGACACGACTCCCCATGAGTTGGTGTGCATTCAGGTTTAGGTCCCCACCGGGATATAAAAACAAGGTCACCCACAATTATCTCAATTTAAAATGCATTCAGTGAATAAATGTATGTATTTTCAGCTTTGATTACACACTCAATTTAACAAAAAAAGAAGACACACAAGTCCAAACATTCAATCATAAAGTCCCAGGCAAAAAAACAATTTATCTTAAAGTGACATTGGAGCACAGCACAAGGTTCCCACAACTGGGTTTGTGAAAACATACTTTTTTAAATAACTATGTTATGCCTGGAAGTTACAAATCCACCATATTTTCAGCATTTCACATGACCAGGGGAACCCTGATTATTATATTCCGCCGCCCTCACTGTAAGTAAAGAAACGATTTTGTGAAAAGCACAATAGCACTCACCAGCTGTGGCGTCGGCCACTTTCCTCAGCGATGTGATGGCATCTCCGGGAACACGTGGACTCTCCACATATTTCGCCTTTCTAACAGGTCCTTTAGAACACAAGGAGACAAGAAGAGAGATGTATCATCAACCACTGCAGGTCACAAGCGCCTCACAGACATGAAACAAAAAGACCCAGCGGTTGACCGGCGATGGGCTCACAACGCACCGCTGATGGAAGGCTCGTCTGACTGCGCCAAAAAACACCAGCAGCTCGGGAATGTAAACTACAACAGGAAACCACTGCAATTTGCTATTTAGAAGCACAGAGCCGAGTTTGAGATCACTGTGTGATACCGTGTGTTTCTCTCACTGTCCTTGTTCTCAATCTCACACAGCATTCTGTTTCAATCCATCGCTATCATTGCTAGATATCACTGCAGCAACTCCTCCTCTGTGAACGCACCATATAAGATCTATGTCAGGATTTTCTGACACACAAAGAATGCTGAAGGTTATGCGATCCTCAGGGGCCAAATTCAACTTTGAGTTGATGAAATCAAAACACCGTTCAAATTCACCCCAACAGCTTGCAGCTTTCAATCTGTACCTCTGTCAAAGCCCGCGGAAGATCTGACCAAATAAAGTCACAGAGTAACGTGCAGACCATTAGTCTACAGTCTTTAATTTAAAAAGAAAGAGTTCATGTATAAAGATATGTTTTTATTTCTTACAATATTGCAGTTTACCAAGAGTGTTACGCAATGTATACATATTATTTGTCAAATCACCGTTTTTACAGCAATTTATACAAAACAGATGGCTACAAAGCAGCTTTAGAGTAATAAAAAGGAAAGCAATGAGAAATTATGCAAATTCAAAGTACACATGGCACAGTAAATCAGTTCTGGTTGACTTCAGTTTCTTTAAACAATAACTAACATACGTATGTATTATAGCTTAAGCATGCTATTGCTGTAGTTCCGGATCGTTATTAAAACCACAATGTCCACAGTTAATATGTGGTGTGTTGCAGCTGTGTCTGCTCTGTTTGAGCTACACTGCCATCTATAGACACCTGCAGTGAAATACAAAGGATTTAATGCATCAATCTGACCTTCTGTGTGTGTGATAAACCATAGACAATCACATCTATTGCCCGGTTTGATCATACAATAGTTTTACACAAACTTTAATGGTAAATGCTGAATATGCAGAAATATAAATTAAATACAAGAATAACTCTTAAAGTTTAAAGACACACGGGCACACACACGCACACACACACGCACGCAGACACGCACACACACACACACACACACACACACACACACGCACACACGGGCACTGCACAGCTGTGTTTAAAATGCATGAGTTTCAATGCATGAGGCGGAGGACAAACAGGTATCATCACAGTTTGAGGTCTGCTCTGTAGATCTAAGGTGCATGCAAATAAAGAGCAAGAGAATATAAATCAGAGTCAGAAGGGGAGAGAGAGGGGAAGAGATGGGAGAGGAGGGAGGGGGAGAGAGGGAGAGGGAGGGGGGAGAGAGGGAGAGAGAGAGAGAGAGAAGAGAGAGAGAGGAGGAGGGGGAGGGAGAGAGAGAGAGAGAGAGAGAGAGAGAGAGAGAGAGAGAGAGAGAGAGAGAGAGAGGGGGAGAGAGAGAGAGGGAGAGAGAGAGAGAGAAAGGAGCGAGAGAGAGCGAGAGAGAGGAGGAGAGGGAGGGGAGAGAGAGAGAGGGGGAGAGAGAGAGAAGGGGGGGGAGAGGGGGGGGGGGGGGGAGAGAGAGAGAGAGAGAGAGAGAGAGAGAGAGAGAGATGAAAAACAACAATCGCTCTGCTCCAAAACCTGCATACATAAGCAACAACTGATGGCATCACACACACTCCCTAAAGCCTTCATAAGCAACACTGTGTTCTGCCTTCTAAACACCTTCCTGTGGCCAGATCTGAGGCAGCACCAGAGAAAAAGGTTGATTATAAACACACTTCACTTCATTTAATACTTCATAAGTATCCAAACATAATCAAATATTTGCATGTGCTAAGTACTTCAATGCTTAATTACTCTTTGAGTTACACATTGAGTTAGTTGAATGTCACACGAGCGCAAAGACCTCCTGTCGAGTCAGAGCGATCTGAACTGCTTGTTCAAGACCTTTCATGGATTCACTGACAGCAGGTCTGTGCACATTTTCACTACAAATCTATTTCTCTATGAGCAACATGACTGGGATGTTTACCTGAAGAACTGTACTGTGGTTCTACACACAGAGTCTGAGTCTTTCTCTCCAGACACAAGATCTTCTTTACAGACAAGAAAAGCTACAGGAGAAAGGCTGTATGTGTCTGCTGTGCTCGCAGCATCAGGCTTTTGTGAAATCACGGACAGGCAAAAGCAACATCCATGTTGATGTTTATATTTGAGAAGTGAAATACTGAAGAGAAAGGTTGTTTTATCAGTCTGCCATGTACAAACCCACACGTGGCATTAATGTTCTCCAGTACTGTTGCAAGAAATTAAACAAGATTGAAATAAAAGACTAAAGTTTGCAATTGCTCAGTGAAGGACTAAAGGACTGAGTTCTCTAACATGACCATTTTCTGATTGACTATTTATACGTATGTGTTTAGGAAAAATGATCATTTTTTTCATTATGTAAACTACTAACAATATTTGTCCCAAAATTCAAATAAAAATATTGTTTCTATTTGCATATATTTGCTGAAAATGAAAACTGGAGAAACAGGTCAAAATAACAGAAAAGATACTCTGTATTTTTTCAGACCTTAAATACTACAAAGAAAACAAGTTCATATTCACTTTTTTCAATTGTATATGCTAACATCGATTTTTCTCACGGTTTTCATGTGTCTTGTCATGCTGTCAGTCTTTCACATTGCTGTTGGATGACTTTATGTCACTCCTGAGGATTGATTTTGTTGAAATACAACAAACACTGGGCTGGAATGGCCACAATACATCTAGAAATGATGATTTGAAATAAAAATTTGCAGCAGTCTCTTAATTTCTTCCGTGGCAGTATAATGCGATAATTTGATATACTGCCCAGGCCTAAGCATCATAAGAACGAAATACATTAGGACAGGCCTTCACAGTTCATTTAAGAATGGACAATAGAGTTGCAAAGAATTCTGAGATGCGACTGGAATGTCAAACGTTTCTGGAACACCTAAATAGATACACACATCACACACCTTTTATAAATCAGCGCTGTGTCGACAGAACAAACGCGCTGTATTTATCCAAGTAAAAGCAAAGGCATCATACTGTAGCTTCCTGATAAAGACATCTCATCCCCCATCATCTCTCTGTGGATTTGCTCAACATCTGCGAACACTATCTAGCTCAAACACGCAACACTGCTTTGCCTCCGATTATTTTAACCTGTAGTAGACAGTGGAATCCAATCCGAATCTATATTCCTACAGCAGTAGATATGTGTCAAAAGATAAACCTTTCTAAATGGTACTGACACTTAAACTGATGGAAACGTTTGGGGAACTCAGTGTGAACTTTAGAAGGTTCAACATGCTGGGATGGAAATGATTACCTAAACTTTCCAGTAGAGGTCACCGAGGAGTCAATGGGGATGAGGCAATAACCCCGAATTAAAGCAATGACACCATCACCAGACCAGTTCACCACAGGAAACGTGTTGTGTGTGTCTATCTTTTGATGAGAGAACCACATAACATATGGAGTTTTATAAGTATCAGTGACTGCGGGCTAGTAGCAGCTGCTTAGATGAAACCAGTTCAATGTTATTACTTCAACTGTGAGGAAATGAGCAACAGGAATGAGCTTAATAAAGCTGATGAAGAAAGCTGGAAATAGTTTTGGGATCCCTGAACCTACTCCACATTATTTATCCACATTTTAGATGACATCTGTAGTGGGGCAATTCCAACGTTATGGACGTGACATTTTGCGTTATGGATGTGACATAAAAATGCTCAGAGAATGAATTTGTTATGAATATATTGAACCATCTGTTTATATTTTACTGAACCCTTGTTGACAGGGTCTAAACATCATAAAATGTCAGTCTAAGAAAAAAAATTCGATTTAAAAAAGGGAAATAAACATGCGTTATGGATGTGACAAAAAAAGGATGCGGTTTTTGGGAGACAATAAACTTTGTAGGATTTCTGTAAAATAAAATGCACAATCCTGAAGCAATAATACCCAATGAATGGAGAAGGGATGCCTCTTTATAGAACATAAAATAGTTACTTTATATCAATTTTCATGTGTCCATTTATGAGGAATATGTAGCGTTATGGATGTGACAATCCTGAAAATGGCACTTACCTGACTATGAAAAATCATCCACTAAAAATAAAACAAATGCTTTACAAGTTTGAAGCGAGACCTCACATGGCTGTTTGAACCACCAAATGTTAAAATCTGTGCTGTTACCATAGTAAAAACCGCTGGTAAAAACTTTTTCACGGAATTGCCCAGTGACAAATCAAAAGTGAGTAATACAAGGGAGAGCCCTGAGGCCAGTATCAGAAAATCAGACACCCACTGCATCGTCCCGTACCACCGCTCTGTTCACCCAGCGCCAGACGGATCTGACCAGCAGAGACAGGAATCTGCTCTGAGGAAGTGCTCTCTGTGTGAACTGACAGATACTGTTTTCGAACACCTTTTTGTGAAAATCTGCTCACCACCCCACACAGACACTAGGAGAAGTGAGAAAAGCTTCCATAGAAAAAGTTCAGCCAATACTTAAAACTCTGTCTTTACTCACCCTCGTGTTGTTATTTTCACATACGCTTTTGGTTCCTTCCATGAACACAACAGCAGATGTTAGGCAGAACATATAAGTTGTTGTTTCCAGAGTCTCATGAAAACGGTCAATTGAAGTCACATGACAAGGTTGTGTGAGGAACAGATGTCATTTATTCAATTATATCATTTTCAATAACAATCTTCCTTTCCACTAGACCTCACAAACCTCATCTCCAATCATGTTTTCATAAAAATAGCACTCGTACGCACATTGTGCCTGATTTTGTTATTAGCTCCAAATCTGTTGGATCTCATGACATGTGACCACAACAAAAACATACAACATTCAACGAGAGGGGAAGATCATTAATAAGTAGTGACAAAAAAACACAAAGCTATAGTACAGCTTTTATTTACTGCCCAAGTTGTATAGACGAATTTTATGGTATAATATGGTGTTTTGGCATCTGGCAACTGTGGTATATCATCCGCTTTTGTTGTATGGCAAAGACCAGCACAGCACATTCTACCTAACATCTGCTTTTCAGGTCATTGGTAATACGGAAATAATAAAGGTGTGGAGAGATAATAGGGAGTGTCAACAAACAATGATTTTTTTGTGAGTAATTTCATAAACTTTTACTTGTGTAAACTCATGTCTCATGAGTTGGGTTCACCTTAACAAAGGTCAAGCGTTTACACCACCTTACACACAACGATATTTTGCCACTTTGCATTATTATAGTATCCAGGGCTTAAGAAAAAGCATTATTAGTCGCACAATCACAGAGACCTATAAAATACAGCTGAACCTTGTTTACACAGAAAATCCTGCGCTTAAATAAATAACAAATAAACTGTCCATGACTAACACTGACAACCAGAAATATTGTCCCGAAGAGCTAAACAAGTCTTCACGAACCAAAACAAAAATCAAAACAATAAAGCCTTTTCACACATCCATGTCCGATTGACATTGATGCTTTAAAACAAAAGGTTAACGGTACAACTCTTTTAGATTTTAGAGTGCTTTACTGTAAACAAATCTTGTTTGTGGGACTTTTGTAGTCAAAGCTTTTTCCTTCGGAAATCAACAGCATGCTACAGATAATGTTGATAGATCCTAGGTTACATTTAATCTAAGATCTGCAAAGGTCAAAATAAAAACGCAGGTTTGCCATGTTTCCGATGTTTATTAGGATCTTCTCCCTGAGGAATCTCTGCTCCAGAGGGAACTCATTTGGGCGTTTATCTTTGTTTAATTGTCAGACTAAAGAAACGTGCAAAGGGCAAAATGGTTGAAGCATGTCGCTTGCTCGCGGTGCCTTCAAAGGTTCCAGCTCTTTCAAAGAGAGGTGCTGATACAACACACATGTGAACACCAGATGTAAAGGAGATGCCAGAGTGACCACTAAAAAGAGTTCAACCCTCAGTGCTAAGTCCTCTGAAAACAAAACTCGGGTTGATACAAGTCCAGAGACAATGAGGACAACACTTTGAAGATCTCAGCTGTTGTTCCTACCACACGGGGAGCATCAGACAACAGTTTGTTTATACACACACAGTGTAGAGTTAAGTACTTGTACACACACGCAAAATCCTGTTCGAACATACAGCTGTTTGCTACTACAAAGTGTTGACGTCAGCAATTTTCAATGAGAGTTAAAGACTCACATTTAGGCAAATTCGCAGCAACACGACTACAGTTTTTAGTCATATACAAAAATAAAAAGAGCTACTCCGCTGTCGAGATGTAGAGAAGACCCACCTGGAGATTTCTTGCAGGGACGAGCCGCCATTACATATGTCTGACGGGGCAGGAGAGGTGAGGACGGCAGAGACATAGAGACCCCTTTAGCCAGGCTGTGCCTAAGGCCTTCATCTGTGGATGGGTACATGCCAGCACCTTGCACCGAACCACCCGGGCACCTTCGCTGGGCATTGAGCAGGTACAGCTCTCCCGCTAACAAAAAATAAATCAGAGTTACGCGATAAGAAAGCGGTAAACATTCAATTACATTGTTAATGACGTTCCAGATTGTTGATACGTTTTCAAAAACAGCACTGTGAAACTAGCAATGTTCAGAAAGAATATATGCATATTATAACAATATAATATATATAATAATACTACTAATAATATAAAATACTTTATACATATATGTGTGTCAGTATACAAAGAGGGGCGGGTACAGTGAACACAGAGATGTTTATTTTTCAAATGGCTTAAGACGTTGCAAAATGTTTGTGAAATATCGCGGTAGCTAAACTGGTGGAGCTAGTAATGTCAAGTACGTGCCAGTACAAGAATATGTCAATTTATAAAGCTACATGCCGCAGCAACAGTAAGAGTAGTATGGTACAGTGATACACTATTCTAAACAAGGCCCTCTGCTTTCTCACTCTCTCTCTTCTCTCCCACTCACTCTCACCCACTGATGAAGACCACAACAAAGATGGCTAGTGTTTAAAAGGCGGTTAAATGGTGAAGAATGCCAGAAAACAGGAAGTCGGCATGCCCCAGTCACACCTCTGCCCGGCTGCAGGCTCTCTTTAAACACCCACTGGGGTCCGGTCACAGTGACCTCTGACGAGAGCGATGACCTCGGAGTTCATTATACCCTTTTCACTGTTGAATATTTGATGAAATCTTTCAAAGACACCAAGAAAGCTTGCTAAATGGCAACATTTTATTAAACAAAAGTTATTCTGTAATATGGTGAATATAGCTGGTGCTATATTGTGTACTGCTGCATGACCAATCAGCATCCAGCAATAAAATAATAAACAATACTTGTCAAACAAAACCGTGCTAGTGACAAACTTCAAAGCATTCGGAATAAAAAGTGAATTCATTCAGACCAAACAATGATGAAGTCAAGTTTGACATTTAAGGAGTCACGGACCTTCTTTTCTGAAAGCTCGGAGTCATTCACTCCAGCGAAATTCACTGAGATGCTTTCTTCATGCCATATGCTAGAATGTTATCTGGAGCGATCTGTCATTTCAAGCAAACACAGAAATAAAAGCTGATATAGGGGACGGATTTGGAAACCTCAAGCCCACATGCTGTGTATAACTGACAATGGACTACAGAAAACTCAATACCAAGTGACTCAGCTCGCAATACTCCAAGCAATATAATATTACACTGAACACAATATACTGTATTGGGTGAAGCGTTCACATTTTAAAGCTGCGAATTGCATGAGCAACTCGGTTCAAAATCTCCTTACATATGATAATGTTTAAACAGATATGGAGATGGTTAGGAAAGTTATGGATTTCAACTTAACTAGAATAAACATTTTTATCAAAACGTTTAAAGTAATAATGAGAATTTCACTTTATGATTTGCTTTTACTGAGCTTGTTGCAATGCATTCTGGGATTGCTTTTGTATGCAATGGTGCATTGGGATTTAAACAGCCCTTGCTTCAGGATGGCGCCTATGATGCCCTAAAATGCTGCCAACATAGAAAGGCTGAGACAGGCTGAATCATGATCCAACCACAGGAGGCCTAAGACACAGACTAAAGCAAAAAAATACCAAATTTCACAGAGAGAGACAGTGTGAGTGACACTAAAGTAAACTTACCAACCTTACATCTGCTCCTTGGGCCCAAATCAGACCACATGCACTAGACCTGCAATTGTCCACTGACACCAAGCCTAACAAATTATACTAGTGAATGTTTAACTGATTACAATGTGTTTTCAAGCCAACTCAGATTAAGGCTCCAGATCTACCGAGGCGCTTTTATGCGGCTGAAAACGAGTTTTTTTCAGGCGGAGGTGCGTTGGTTACTATGATACGCTGAGCGTGAAAAAAACGCTGAACACCAGCACTGAGCCTGTGGAAAAGAACGCCAGCTGCCTTGGTGGACACAGCCCCTAAGGCTTCGAAGTATAATGATAGCGTCTATAAAGACACCAGGATTGATTTTTAATGGATATAATGTCAGAGAATGAGGGTTAAATATTTTATTTAGTGTGAAACTTGCAGAAAATTACAGCAATCTAATAAATGAATGCAATCCTTGTCTAACAGACTCATGAATGAACTGTGCAGTTCAGTGCCCCACCGAGTTTACTGTGTGTACAACAAAAATGTTTGATTTATTCACAATGGTTTTGCTGCTATAAAAATAAGGAACATTGTGAACATGAACACTCTTTTTATAACTTTGGCACTAATTAACCTTTTTTGTACCTCAAAGTACCTTTCAGTCAAACGTGCTTACAAGAACCATTTCTTTTTATATTCTGTAATCTGTACAACCTTTTTCCACAACAAAAAAGTGTTGTGGACAAAGAACTTTGTGAGAAACTAGTGTAACTTTGTGACCTTTATTTTTAAGCGTGAATAAAGCAAATCACTGCTGTCCTTCTGAAACCTCGTCTCTCCATATATTTTGTGATTTTTGCCATAAATCATTATTATCAGTCACCTTTAATGTTTGTCACTGGGCTTTGCAAATATCTAACCAATAAAAAGTATTAAAAAGTGCTCGTCAACTTTGACAACACAATGTTTAATCATTTAATAAGTACAGTGTTTTTCCATTTCCTGAAAAACAGCGAATTCTGACATATAAGGTTTCAGAAGGACAGCAACGATATTTAGCCATTGAGTTTTCTAAAGTCTGTGTCAGGATTTATGAATACAAGGTGCTTTAATGGCATATCTGATTTTAGCGTCAGTAGCAAAACTGCAAGAAAGGTTGATCTGAATCACTTCAAACTTTTTCCCAATGAATACATTTAAAATTACTTTTTACTTCGGACATAAATATTTTGAAGCAACTTAGCAACAATGGCTGTTTGGATGAACTGATGGTTCATCTGATTAATAATGGCCATCCATTTTTTAAGAATAAATACATAAATATTAAGATATATTCAACATCAAAGGAATTAAAAACGTTAATACTCATTTTTGGCTCAGTCTGCGAGTGAGATGTTCCTCATGCATTCATGTGAATTCACGTGTACCTTTGTCTTCTGTTTGTCTGTGAGGGAAATAAATCTGATCACAGGAATGTGAATGTTCATTGTTAAAGCGTCTAAATGCTGCAGTATAATAGCCCACCAGCCCGTTTCTCCCCTCCTCACACACACACACTTTACCCTCTGAACAAAGGGACTGTAACCTTGAGAGAGATGAGCCCTGTTCACACAGAAACAGGCGTTTAGTATTCACATTGTGGCTTGTCACACTTAAAGTCCTCCTGAAAACTGCCTATTTCTGCTGAATTTATTTGACTTTAATTACTCAACTGGGGAGTTTTGTTTACTTTAATTAACGTCCTTGTTTGTGATCACGGCTCTTATGTATGTCTACAGGACCTTTGTGTACAAATAATGTGTATGTGCATGCGTGTCAATTTGTATCATCAGTCAGATAATGTGGGAATAATTAATGCAGTTTCTCTTTGTTAAATGTACAACAGTGACTGAAACCCTGGAGATATAGAATGCCAGCAATGACAGAGAGAGTGCGAGAGCGAGATGCAGCAAAAGAGGGAAAAAGGAATGAAAAACTATAAATTGTCTGCACAGCTGAACTCTCTTCCTCAAAGTCTCTATAACGGATTCAATATTCAAACAGTACTGACATGGTAAAAAATAGACTTTACATTGCCAAAGTAATATCTATCTACTCTTTTTTCACAGCATTCTTAACACAATTCACTGATGAGTGCCGTGAAGTTCATGACTGTCGGATTTGACGGCACAGCATGTGATCAGACTCTTTCAAATCGATTACAATAGAACCGCATGCCGCACATCTCCCAATACACACACGCACACATTGTGTATTTGCTCACTCACATTCGCACAAACACTTGTCTTCTCCCTGTAGAGAATCATTCAGAAGCCTGCGGCCTCCTTCATTGACAAAACAACAACGGCTCTATATGACAATCCACAGCATCCCATTCACAAACACAGAGACAGACAGAGAGATTGTGGTCCCAATGGTCCCACGGTCTCATTAAAGGTATTGAATGGGATTTATAGCGGCCACTAGCGGTGAGTTTGAGAATCGCAACCAATCTCTCAGTCCTCCGACCACCCGTCCCTTTCGAAAAACGACGGTGGCCACCACAGTACAAAAAGATGTCGTCTTCTTATGTTGACACAGGGAAGAGATCAAGCGGGCATTAGAAAGACTGTAGAAAGAGCGATGTCTTATATAGACATAGTTCCCCCCCTTTGTAAAGTCAGGGACAACTGGACTACGTACGGCAGGGTAGAGGGAGAGGAAACGCGCTTTGTAGAGCTGTTTGTCCGTTTAGGGCTACTGTACAAAACATGGCGGCGAATTCAATGTATGTAGGCCCGCTCTGTATGAAGATAGACATAGTTTATTCTAAGGTAATAAAATCGTAACGGTTCATTACGTAAGACCTTTATACACCTCTGAATAAATAGTTTTGTATATTATATTGCATTTCTGTCAATAGATCCTCATAAAAATCCCACATTGCTCCTTTGAAGATACTACTAAATATGTAGATATGTTAACGGCATGGTGCTTTGAAATGCTGCCTATGTAGTCAGCTCACTAGAATTTGGAATAGAGCAAAAGGCATTCATGAACAGCCAAATTCACAGCAGAAATGAGTTGTAATATGTCTGAAACATCAAGGCTAAGAGCACATTAACCAAACATCCTTTCTGGGAACATATTAGGCTCTTAACATGATGGGATACCACAAGCAGACAGACATCAAACCCACAACTAAGCCAGACCAGCTAAACGCTGGCAGAACTGTCTGGAATCTCTTTCCCAGCAGCCCCTGGGGCATAAGTGAGGGCATGACATTTTCCAGTTCTCTTTATAAACGCTCAATTTCAGCTGGTGTGGGAAAATAATCTCGGACCAGAGCGATGTCTCACCCGTGTTCGTGCGAGACTCTATTACCGGGTTTCTTTTTGTGTGTACAGATTGTAAAATAGGGGAAAAAGTGGAATTTACCAACCTAGTAAGTTAACTAACTAGATGTGAAGGTGAATCTAAAACGTATATATGTATTGAACAAAATGGATAAATGTGTTAGAATAACTGTGGGTGGTCACTGTTGCATCAAATAATATTGGGAAACGTACATTATAAAATGTTTGGCTTTGGTAAAATAAGAAAAAAACACAGAACGACAAACGTTTAAGAACAGAAATATTTTATAAGAGAGAGTTTCTTTGCTAAAACCATTGCAGTTTGAACTTTGTATCAAGGCACCTGACGGTCACCAGCAGACCCTGCTTTGTTTTCCTGCCCTGACCTTGGACAGTTGACCCTGATTAGCCACCTCCCGCTTCCTGTCCATAGCAACAGTTGGTTGACGGTTGCTGCGGTGATTCATTGAGGGTGAGGCTCTCTAAGCAACCATGCAAAGATCAGGATGGATGGTGGATTCTGAGTGGCATTAACACAGATCATTAGGCAGGACTCAGTGAGGGTTAGAGGAACAACAACAGAACTGCATGACTGGACACCAGGAAGCCTCACATGAGCCGCCTTTAGAGAAGATAAATGAAAGTAAAGTGCGGACCACCAATCGCCTTATAATCCCATTAGAAAACAACCAGAAGCTGCAACGAGAGGCCTTTTAATACCATAACAATGAGCACAACATAGCCATATACGGGTCATATTTTAGGCTAAAATATCTTTGATTTCATTTAAAATTACTTTTTTTTTAAACACACTTGCCCCCAAAACACATTCCATTATTGTAATGCAGGCAGACGCCTTTAAGTTGACAAGTTTGATCGTAATATTAGTGACAACTTCTACAAATTCTTAGTGAAGCTTTCACATTTCCCCCGACTAGTAAAACTCTCCCACAGAGTCACCAGTGTGGCATCTCCCACCCTGACCCACAGAGCACTGAATGTGTATTAGAAGAGGTGGAAGCTATTACCCCCATCCCCCTCGGCTCTTTGTAAATGAGGACGGGCACAAAAGCACGAGGTCAGTAGTTCAGTCAGGCCTCTGAACATAAGACAGACAATTCATCCACACACACTCAATTCTAGATCTCACCGTGTGAGACCCTCTAATGAAGAGACAAAGACAGAAAGACCCAGACGGTCACAGAAACTCTTCATGGGACCTACTAAAGAATCTAATTTCAATTCTGATTTTCCATTTCTGTGTATCTTCGAGTACATGTTGTCACATATATATTTACACTGAATGAAGTCGTATCAGCATTAAGTAGACATAATACAGTAATTCACTTAATTTTGAGTTGGACATAATAATAAACACAATGATTCAGTGAGTGACTCACTGAGGAATCACTCAGAGAATCACTTAATCGTGTGATGCAAGGATTTGCATTTTTGCACACGCTTTTATCCAAGTATGACAGAATACGTATTTCCTGAGAATTAAACCCACAACCCATTTATTGCTAATGCAATGCTTCAAGACTTTTAAAGACTTAGTCGTTAATATGCACGTCAAACTTGACTGTGAAATGTAATTCCGTCTAGACCTCCGATGATTCCAGCTCACTGTTAAAGTAATATACCGTTTGTTTCTTTTCACTACACAACAGCTTTAAGATTTTAAGGTCATTCTCCCGTGGCAGCTCTGAGCCAGATAACATGTAATCCTGTGCAATGCTGAATGACATCACTTTTACTCCCTGCCAAATATGACGTAGCTCTTATTTGTCTCGCCTTTTCCCCCTTTTCTCTTTTATTCACTGAATCGCAGGTGTTTCCAAGGCCATGAGCTTTAGACCATGAAAGAAAAAGAGGGGAAATAAGAAGCATTAAATCAGTTCTCTTCCAATCTTATTTACTCAAGTCAAGAATGTGTTAATGGAACCTTGACAGTTTTTAGTTCCCAACTTCCCACAGAACAAGCTTATAAATAACTAAGAGAAAGAGTGAAATGAGGACAAGGTGAGAGAATGAAAGGGTATCTTGACGTCTGAATCTGGCCCAAGGTCTAGTAAACAGACGGCAGTCAGTCAGTGTGGCTTGGTTCATGAACATTCCCATGGAACTTTTATTTGGCTTGTGTTGAAATGTAAGGTTGGGCTGGGCCACGTGTCGACACCTGAACCTCAGTGTTTGTGTGTAGTTCCATGTGTGTGGCGCTAATAACAGCCTCTAGGGTGTTCAAAGGCTTCTGCTTCGTGAGCAGGTTCTTCCTCAATGGATTTCTTTGTGTATTCTTAAATGACAATCCTGGATGTAGGGCTATAAACCTGTATAAAGTAATATAAAGCTGTTTTGCAGTGATATTGGTCTCATTTTGTTTAAGTTTATCAAAAATATTTCAAAACAATGAAATGACATTGAAAGTTATTACAATAAACATGATTAAAGCATTAGATTTATTTAACAGTTTTATTTAATACAAATCTGTATTCTGAATAATACTGTTCCCGTAAAATTATTTTCATAACTAAGTGATACAAGAAAAATGCATATTTTCTTTATATGTGCAATATTTGTACTAAAATAAGAGCCGTTGTGACAAATCACTAAAATATTTACCTGGAATAGGTATGTTTCAAGTAATACCACGGTTTGAAAAGGCCAGAGTTTTAAAACCACTCATATTTTCTGTAATACTGTTCCTAAGGTACGAGCTGTCATCAAAGACAGAAAGTGCAGGAATCCACTAAGTTCTGTGCTATTGTTTGTTTATGCTTAATTTGTTGTTTGCTCATCTGCATTTTATTTATTTCTATGTATACATGTACTGTATGTATACATGTACACAAGTTTAATTACTAGAAAGGCATGTAAAAAATGACTTGGAAAGGGGTGCCATGCTTTCAAAAAGTTTGTGAACCACTGATTTAACCTGACATAATGCAAGTTTACTACTGTTCCAAATTTTTGTGTTGCTTAAAATAAAATATATTGTGTTCAATGGGGAAACGCTGTTCTTTTAACCCTCAAATTTTGAAGAGCACATTTTAAAGGTGTAATCGTAATACAGTCATAATGTGAAACCATGATACTTTGGCTTAAGGTTATCATACCGTCAAAAATGTCATACCGGCCCGTGCCTAACCCGGAATGTTTGACTTTTCAGCTCATTACATGCGGAAACAGTAAAATCAAGTAATCTCTCAACAGTAAATACAAAAGTTGATTGCTAGTTAAGATTTGCAGATAACAGGACTACTGCAGAGAACAGAGACATTACCAGCAGAGAATAAAAGCCTTCAGAGAATGTGCTCTGCAGTATGAAGTCGTGAATGTGACAGCCTGGGGAATTCTGGGAACTCAAACTCAAAGCTGTCTGGCACTGCTGACTGGTTTGAATGGCACTGTGCTTGAAACTTCCTCCAACAGCTGTCAGTTCCACCAAAATTCAAATGTGCATTTTCAGTTTATTCGTTTCTGTTCACCCTCTTTATGGATTATTATGGACTTCCCTGAGCTGGGAAGACTGATTCAACTGTCTCTCACCTGTGGCCGCTCACTGACTATCATGCGTCTCAGGTCATCTGGGCTCTTTTAAATGGGGCTTTTGCACCTGTGGTCCCATGTGCAGACACGGATACACCCACCATCAACAAACTATCTGAGACACCTCTGAACCACTCTGACACATAAGATACAGGTACAGCCCGACCTTAAAAACCGCAGCTGGGTAACCAGATCACACGTGGAATTTTTCTGAGAGCTTTGCACTTTATTACTCTTGGATTAGTGGATGGTTGGCCGTGAAGCAAAAACATTCAAGTCAGGAAATCCATACAGTCCTGAAACATCTTATATAGCTAGCTAGACACACCCTTATGTCAAGTAGTAGAATACGCCTAATGACATTTAAATGCTTTTTAAACTTAAATTAGATTTTTACATTATATATAATTTCACTCTACATGTAAAAAGAAACATGGAGCAATGCAATAAGGAAACATGAAGTAATGCAACAGAAAAAAAGAGAAGAGAATTTGTGAAATGTATGGTTGTTTAAACTAATCATTAGAAATATACAACAGATTTCTACAACAGCTTCCTTTGGCTTATCCAACCTAAAGGCATAACTATCCATTTTACCTTTGCGACACAAAGTGGAGATAGAGTTTCGTTGGGAAGGAAAACCAGAAAAACATGGCTTTAGAATAGTTTGGTTTTCCCTGCCCGTTTAATATTTCACCAAACTGTAGATGTACTCCCCCACAGAGAGGCCCAGATTACAGCACAGTCTGAACGGAACATAGCCATGCACGCTTCAGCTTCCAACTCTCACCGATGAAAAACAAAGATATTAGTAATGTTTGGAGAGAAATTAATATCCTGTCCACAGGCTGACCTGGAATTTAAACTATTCCAAGAAAATGTGTCGTGTTTAGAGTAGGGATTAGATGATAACATTACTAAGGAAAACACAGCACATTTTCACTTTTCATAGAAAAACAATCATGTGCTGTATTATCCTATTATCTATCATTTTATGCCTAAGAAAGGAAAAATGCCATGACAAACCACAAACTTGGTTTAAAAACTCAATTCCTACTTTGTCTGAGTTGTCCTTGAGTGTGCCAAACTCACTACCACATTGCTAGGGTGTTCTGATGCACAAATAAATGAAAATCTGGTCCATATCAATAATCTTAAATTAGCATAACGTACTGCACCCTCAAAACAACCTGAGAACACCAAAGGTGGAGAATTCTAAGGCCTTAGCAAACCAACCAATCAGAACACAGACAACTGTGACCAGTCACACAAAAGCACTGAGACAAGCTTTACCAGCTACACACACACACAGCTGAAACAACAGTAATGGTGAAGCCCCCACTGACCACATGCAGGTCACCAGAGGTCATTTTTAGACAAAAATGGTCAAACACTGTCTTCTGCTCCTAATTTATGAACGTCCTGCTATGGAGAATACACAAAGGTTTTGGTTCTGTTACAACAAGGAACTATCTGAGCTAAAGACAGCTTGTGTGAAAATAATCACGGTGTCCTGAGTGGGTGTTATGACCGAAATGTTATATACTTCAATATCAATAATCATATACAAAAACATACTGTTGCCAAACGCTGGGTTAAATTGTAACAAAAAAATCCTATATTAAATCAAGTAAACACTTTTCATCATCTTATTTGATTGTTTTCTCTTTTCAAGTGCAACCGGGAAGCAAACCAAGCAATGGGATTTTTTATAGATGAATTATAAGTCTGACATCCGTGCAAAAACAAAACAGTTAAACAGTAACACTAATATTATGAAAGTGATCTTACTCCATACATAGTCAGTGATACAAATATAGAAGCACTTCAACTGGGCCAAATCTTGTGCTGATAACATCCACATACACAGCAGCCCTGCATTCCTCACCTCCACACCGCTGTTACCAGGAAACTTCCCAGAGACATAACAAACTGATCAATGATTCACAAGTCCTTGAAATAGTTTGTGTAGGACCATCACACTTCCAGTCAACAAAATCAAAACAAACACACAAATCCAAAGGAAGTACAAAAGCCTGGAAGAGACCTCAAAACGTATACTCTCCTCAAATTTAGCTAAATCTGACAAAACAATGTCCCTTTCTGGGCATGTCCTCACTTAAAAAAAATAGCTCATAAATACAATATACTATACTACGTATTAATAATATTTTGGTATTTTAATAGTAATCTGCTCAATTACTATTGTCAAGAAATCCTGTCATTAACGAGGGGAGAGAGAGCAAAGGTTCGGTTGTGAGTTTAAATGTAAACCTTGCAGATGAACAGACCTTAAAATTGCTTCGTTAGTGGGTTTATTGGACATTCAGTTGTATTAAAATACATCAAGTTCCAAGAGTAAACGCAAGTAAAGCGCGATGACGTCACGAACATGCTAATTACCACGACGGGTAATAATAGATAATGACGGATATTTTACCAGCCTGTCCGTCAAAATGACGGACAATAAAAAAGTATAGCGCAACCTCTGGTTGAGTCGATACTGGAATACTTTAAAAACAAGATAAAACAAGTTAAACCACACACATGTGTGAGATGTGTGGAAACCCCGTAAATGTGGCGAGGCTCAAATTGGAAATGGATTTTTAAAAGGCAATATCACATCCTTAGAAAGAAAATTGTATGTTCAGATTCATGTCTTCTAGACTAAAAATAAAACACACACACCCAGGCTCTGTCCAAAACCTTCCGAGGCAACATCCGAAATGAAGTGGAATTGCATAAGTGAACATTTTAAAGCACTTCTCACGTACTCTATTAAGTCCATAAAGCTCCATTAATACTCAATACATAAAAATGCTTGTGAAATAAAAAATATTTTGGCCTTTTCCATTTTTTTGATAGGTAAGGGACAGTACAGACAGACAGGAAGCGATGGGGAGGAGAGAGGGCAGGATCAGGAAAGGACCCTGAGCCGGGACTCAAACTCGGGGGCACTGTCCAAACGGCCAGAGGCTCCAACGAAATATGCCATTTTTACGGTGACATTTTAGAATTAAATGAAAAGTATTTTACATGAACACTTCTCCCACGTTACATCCCATTTTCACAATGCATTGTGCGATAAAATCTTTTCAATCTACCTTTTATCACAGGGTTTGTGTCAGGAGCATAATGGCTCAAAATGCTGCCTTACTAGGTTTTAGAACAGCGCCATAGAGGGAATAAAAGACAGAATGTCTGAATTAGAGATTGGTGATTGTTTGGGCTAATGGTTGTGGTCATTGGCAACAAGGAAGAGTTTCCATGATCCCTTTCAAACTCCCTAGAGCTGCTCTGGGCCAAACCAAAAACATTAGCTCCCATACAGCCTGGTTTAAATATGATCACGACTTTCCTATTCATCCATTACTGTTACAAATCACAACGGGCCCATAACATTTAAAGATGAAAAATAATACAACTGTCAATTTAAAATAAGAGTCCCAGAGGAATATTTAAAATCCTAGCGAGTTTAAAGTTGACCTAGAGAGGATTTTAAATCATTGTAGTGTTATTCAATATCAATACAGAAAATCTGTAAAATTATTGCCTTTTTAAAATACCTAATAATGCTTAAGAATCAAGAAGTCAGTCCAACAATGCACTGTGATGAGATTTATATTATTGAATTACTGAATCTATGACTATTTTACACAATATTTGGACATTTAACTTCACTGCAGGCTACACTGTGTAAATGGAGATTAACTTTTTGTTGTTTGACAACTTAAAGTTTAGGATACAAACAATACAGGCTAAAACTGCTAAATAAAATATATACTGCATTCATCTAAAACCTTTGAATGTTATCCACCTTTTAAACATTTATAACCCCCTGGAAAAATATCAATACCGGTTGTAAACCAGTTATGGGAGACCACACTTCTGTCTACCCTCAATTCTGTGTTTGTACACCTCGTGTGTATTACCCTTGACGTCTCTCACTCTGGCCGCGGGCCATCCATATTGTCAGAGCCAGCTCAATATTCTAAGACAGAGAACACCGGTAACTCAAGACAAAATCTGAGCTCAAAAGCTTTTCGGGAATATGATACACAGTAAAGTAAAAAAACAGCCCATGCAGTTCAGAGAGGCACTGCTGCTATTCATCTCAGGTTTGTAGCGCACATGTCCCAGCCAGCCTGAACGTAAACATGCCACTAATTCCCCACAGGGACATCAAGTGACATGACGGCAAAGTCATTCTGCCGTTCACCACATCAAGAGCTGAGCAAACATGTCATTCTGTGTCCAGAGTAACAGCAACGATGGAACAGAGGTAATTGTCCAGCGAGAGAGAGCGTGACAGGAAAAGATCTGACTGAAAAGGGTAGAAAGAAAATGAACCAGTGACTTCAAGTGGACAACAAGGAATAAAACAACGTTCTTTATCATGTATATAATCGGGACATTAGGATAAACGATTCTAATGAATAAAAATCTAAGACAATTTACTATAGAAAAACATTTTTTTGGGGTCAATTTTGTTACACAACCTGTACATGATGGCATGTCTAAATGAGTCAGCTTCTGTAAAATGACTAATAATACATTTGTGATGAAATACTGTAGAGTCTGAGTCAACAACAAAAGATACAGGGATTCCCCGAGCTGCACTACACAGAGATACAGTGATTCATGCATGCTGAACATGTTCATACAACTAAAAACAACAAGTCAGCAAAACAACGTGGGCTGTTCCCATGGTAACCCTGTTCTACAATGCTTCAAGGGGCCCGGTGAATGACTGCCAATTAGGGATGGGCGATATGGCCCTAAAACTCTATCACGATAATTCCTGGTATTTGTTGTGATAACGATAAAAATGACGAAATATCCATAACGCCATCCACCACTGTTTTTTGCGTCAAGTGATAGTATCTGCATGTAGTCTAGACCCTCAGAAAAACAAATATTATCAAAAAGTAAAACTTACCCCAAATCAAACAGCTCCTAAAATATACCTACAGTATTTTTGTAAATATAAAATATAATAGTGAGATTCGACTTCAAAAGGTTGTAGTAAAGAAAAGTTAAATGAACTAAAGCTCAATAAACACATCAAATCATACCTAAAACTGTATATATTCTATTGTTGGGCAGAAACGATCGATCGCATCACGCTGTCAATCACTCTCTCTTGAACTGTGTGAACCTTCTCACAGCAACATACACTGAATCTGTCTATGACTGGTAAAGAGAAAGAGAACAGAAAAATGCGCTACAGAAAGAGAACAGAAAATGCGGATAAAAGAAATCTAATTAAATAATCCATGCTTTCATACACTCATAAACGTATTTAAAATAACGTAATACAAACTCGCATTTTGTACCGTATGTAAACAGGCAGCAGTGCTGTGCGCGCTGTGTCGCTATGAAAGCACATGTGGGCGCGAGCTGCGCATGGGACGCTCTGTTCATCCTGTATATAACAGGCAAGAAATCATATTAAACAATTTGCGCACGCGCGCATAACATCTAACGAATGTTTAAATAAATACTTTTAGCCAAACTAAATGTTGTGATGTAACGTATTATGACTATCAACGAATACTTAAACGAATTAAATAAAACGAAAGTGAAACTAAACATTAACTCAGATGCATCTACAGTGCCAACCTAAACGAGATTTAGAGCTTTTAGTGCAAACTCTTTCTCAGCTTCACGTCCGCCCTCCGCTATACCCGTTTTCGCTTCACATATGAGCTGTGAATGGGTCTCAAAGAAATACGTCATCAACTAGAATTTATCGTTTATATCGCGGGAAGACTAATTCCTATCGTGTGGGGAAATTTTACCGGTATATCGCAAACGATATAATATCGCCCATCCCTACTGCCAATTACGTCACTATCTGACAAAGTACAGACGGTGATGACTACACATACAAACCCAGCCAAAACGACAAATATTCAAATATGATTCAGTATTTAATTTACTATCCAAGCCTATGACAGCTACAGACAAAAAACACAACCACTGACCTCACATGATTGTCAGCACATACCATCAGTTTTGCAAGTGTATTGATATCGATGAAACCATCTGTTTAAACCCAATGACAGCATTCTGCACAAGCAGCAGTTCTGTACATCATACTAACAGAGCTGCTCACGCAAAACGCAAAGACGACACAACTCACAGTAGCGGTAAATGCCAGACCATAAATTCATGTGAATAAATCAGAAACTCCAAATGGATTTATGCCGACGGATCGCTGACACACAACCACAAGACAACCTCATCAGAACCTCAGACATATCAAATCAATCTTGTTTATTTAGGATACATTTGTCTGTCCTCTGAAGGGATACATGTTCTACGAATCAACCAACCGTATGGAAAACGACAAATCGAAAACGATGACATCAAGGTTTCATCAGACAGAAACCTAATGAATTTCCCAGACTTTCCAAGTCACTTGTGATTATGTTTTATAAAGACTACAATTACAGACTGCAACTACAAGCCATTGAAACAGGATTGAGAATAGCTTTGTAGACTACCCTTATTGTTGGCTACATAGACAAAATGTTACATTTTTTTAGTCTTTGAAAAAAGCATCTGCTGAATGAAAAAATGTAAACTAAAAAGTGTGATGCACTGATGTATTTCCAAAAGAACCTCCTGTTAATTTCCATGACTTTTACAATTTTAAAGCACCCTAATATTTCCAAGTTTTCCATGAGTGTGGGAACCCTGCAACATCTTCGAACAATGAATTCATACCTGCATCCTTCTTGCAGTTTTTCCCGCTGTCTCTGCTCTTCTTCAGCACGGCCTTGAACATGGCACGACCACAGGAATCCCTTAGCGATTACGCTGTGAAGACATGAGAGGTGTTTCACATTGAGCAGCAGGTACTACTACTAACACAGAAGAAACACTTACAGTAGTGTTACACACTTTACAAAATATTTATGATGATACCCAATCAAAATAACTTCTTGTACATGTATATTATTTTTATGTGCTGGCAAATTCTGGGATTTTTCCCACAGTCCACCCAGTCTCATCTGTCATCACGGCATGGAAAGAATTCTTCAATATTTGCTGAGAGTGGCTCGGCTCTGCTATCTTGTTATTCCGGAAAACAAGCTGTGGCATTCCCAGCATTCCGCATCTAATTGATGGTATATGATTGAACTTGGGTTTCTCGTGCCACTCATCATGATAACGGTGAGATTTCACTACTCATGCATGTTTACACAGAGTTGACCGCACAGGTCAAACACATTACAACATTTACATTTATTAGGTTACACAGTAAACTTTACTCTAGCTGTGTGTTTCAGCTCGCTTGTTTGAACTACACGACAAGCAGGTGACTGAACATAAACACACTGGCTGTGTGCATTATATCAGTTTACAAGAGAACAATGTTGGACAAAGTTTCTGTACTATTGGTTATTTTCTCATCCTAATATTCTGAGGCACTTCATCAGGCCGAGAAACAAACAGAAATACAGTGTATCTGAGCGAAAGTGACGTGTCTAAACCTCGGGTTGTGCTAAAATCACAGCAGGTTAGCCCAAGAGGCATACAGGCAGTCCAATCCCCATCGAATCGAGCTCTTAGATGGGAAGCCCTGCTGTGACCCTATCCAAAGAGAATACTGAAGAGAAAGACCCTCAACGTACTACAAAATTCAATACAAGCACCAATGTGCTTCCATATCAAACAAAGTTAAAGCAACACTTTAGAACTTTTGCTCACGGCTCCCCCATGTGGTTTATAAGCGCAATTGTCTGTTACCAGTGCCGTAAATAATGTCGCGTATAAGCTTCTCAGAGGGCAGCGCAATACACGTGAATGAATTTATTTACTAAGCTGATGAAACCGGCGAATGCCGAAACGTTGTTTAGGAACCATGTCGCACTCTTCCGCAGGCAGGGGATGGGCGGGGCTGTGTGTACCGACCCGAACACAAAACTTACAGAGTGTGGTTGTAGCCACTATTAGGCTGCTCAGGTAGCAACAGGACTAGGATGAAAGTTAAAGTCCAGTTAAAGAGTTATACTACTAAAATCATTTTAGAGACATTATTTTAAGATCGAAAAACTACAAAGTGTTGCTTTAAAACAGTGGCGGAGCCAGAGGGGGGTCCAAGGCAGAGGTTGTGCTAGACTTTTTCATTGTCTGTCATTTTTTTAAGGACATGTTCGTAAAAAATCCGTCATAATCTATTTTTACCCATCACTATGGTGCAATGTGATATTACGTGCCAATTAGCATGTTTGTGACGTCATTGCGACGTACATGCGTTCTTTGAACTTACTGTGTTTTAATACCCAATAAAGCCGAAGTTGTTTACATACTGTATTTAATGTTTCTGTTTTCAGACATAAAATACTAATTACAGACAAATGTTCATGTCCAGTCAGTAACAATGACAGGTGCTTGTACACACTGTTTTGTAATCATTCATTTATTAACTTACAAGTAACTTTAAGCTGCTGTTAGGTCATGAAAGGAGAAGACGCAGAGAGACTTTTTTCCACTTACTTAAAGGCGGGGTAACCGATTTCCGAATTACGCTTTAGACAACTGAGTCAGGCCGAGTACCAAAACAACTTTGTAGCCAATCAGCAGTAAGGTGCACAATGCACAGGATGGATATTAGCTGAGCCGCGCACTGACGAAAGCGAAAGATGGGAGTAGGTGTGTGTTTGTTTTGGTGATTTGAACATCAACAACGGCTAAGAGAAATCGGACATCCCGCCTTTAAAGTTAAGGTTTATCCAAAATGATGCTAGTCGCCATCGCTCTCTGAAGGAAAATAGTCTGTAAACACTGCACCACTGGTATGTACGTGCCTGTGTGTTCCTTTTAAAGACTGACGAAAGATAGAAAAGAAGCAAATGGATCGCTGCAATTTGCTAAACAAATGGAATATTAAAACACGCTTCCTTGCTAGCCATTTCAAGTCAGACTCAGCCAGGTAAGTTTTTTTGTTGAACCATACCATTATTGTGTTATCTACCTACTTTCTAACATTACACTTTTAAATGTTGCGTAAATGATAAGTTTTCCCAGCGTTTTCTAACCTTAGATAAATATAAACAGTGTTGGGAGAGGTCCCCTATTTCTTTTAACATTCTAAGCAGGTGTACTTCATACAAACTTTAGAAATACACAAGAAGGAAGCATCGTGTTTTAAATAAGTTTCACTGTTTAGCTTTGGCTTTAGGATTCCTAAACAATTTTCATTTTGTAAGTTAATGTTAGGCTCCATTAACAGATAGTAGGGTCGGAAATTAACAGAGGCTTTGGAAAAAAATGACAACAAGGTGAACAAAACTGCTCTCCAAATTCAAGATAAAAGAGGAAAAGCAGTCCCTGCATAATAAAAAACTAGCTACGACAGTCGCAATCTAAATAAGATGAGGTGAAAATTAACGAATGTGGATGACAGCGCTTTTGCTCTGCTACAGCTTTGAGCATTACAGCCAATCAAATTCATGGTATGATTATACTGGCCAATCATAGGCGTTTTAATGATTCACCGGTGAAGAAGAGCTGTGCTGAAGTGCGCCACGCTCAAAAATGTTATCCTTAACAACCGCGAACAGATACGATGTAAGAAAGAGATTCATTAGAGTAGTCAGACTCTTTACTGTATAACCTGAAGCCATTGAGTGGTTTAGTGATGTTGGATGTTCTTTGTTTGTTTTCTATATATTTCCTGTTTGAATAACTGATTTTTACGTTCCTTACAGAATCAAAACAGCAATAAAATAATTAATAAACGCTTCTCAGCTTGTTTTGTAGCGTGTAAAAAGTTAATGTATTCTAATATCTGAAAGTAATAATCAAGATTACAACATCAAGGGCAATAATCAGCATCAATGATTTTGTTTTAATCTTGTAGTCCTATGGAATGATGTTTTATCAGATATATGCTGCTCTGATCCACACCAGTTTAAAGACACATGTGGTGCTGCTTTGTTTCTGTTTAAAGGTGCGGTGACGTGGTGTTGTTTATTGTTTTATACTGTTGTACGAGGTCTACTTATGACGTTCGCGTGGTTTTTACATTCAAAATCATCAAAATCAATAAGTAATAGGCTATTTTCTACCCGGGGTTTGAGGCCAGCTCTGCAAATGCTCGGTTTGAATGGGCGTTCCGCAATGAAGGCTTGGAAGTAAACGCCCACTGCTATGATTGGATAGCAGTTTGCGTAGTAAACTTAGTTGGAGCCTTCTGTGAATTTGGTTAGAGACGTAACGTTAGGTTACACATTAGCACCATTCGCACGAGATTAGCATTATCAGGGGACCTCGTGTGATATATAAATTACTTCCCCACATCAGTATTTCATGTGACGCATTCACACAGGATGATTTTACTCAAATTTACCGATTTATTTCCCGGATGTAATGCTTTGCGTATAGTTTGTATAGCCTATAGTTGTATTGTGTTTAATGACAAATGACCGTACCTGTCAGCATTTGAGACCCGTGATCGCGAACCGGACAAAAGATCACCGCGATCGCGGGTCTCAAATGTTACGAGTTTCCATGATAAATGAACAAACGTGAGACTCCCGGTAACTTATGGATATCACCCAGCACCCGAAATGATACCAAAACATTTCAAAACAGACTCCATTATTCGCAAACGGTGGATAAAACCTTGAAAAATGATATGAGCCCACCAAATCACAGAGATGCCGGTTACAATTATTACAAATGACTAGAGGTCCCCAGGTAATACTATCAGTGCATATCAAGCGATCTCTAACAAAGCAATAGTGACAAATATGTTTTACTCGCATAAAATTGCTGTGCCATTCCTATCGGATCCAATATTGACGGCACTGACAGCACTGCTTTTTAATTCGATCTGTGCCTTGTTCACAAAGGAATCCTGGGTGAAATTAAACGAACAAACGCTCCATGTTTTCCCACGTGAGCTGGAACGTCTTTAAAAATAAACTTTAACCCCGCATTCCTAATATCGGAATCCGAAGGAAGGTTATGCAGCGACTGTGTTCTTCCACAACCATGGCACAATATTTAGTTAGCTTTAACGACATGTTTGTTTATTGCTTGCTGGCTCTATCTGGTTCCGCGCCACTGGTTCTGTCATGCGCGAATGTTCGGCCACCGAAAATGTTCGAATATGTGAAATGGCCGAATAAATTTTACCGAACATGACTCGTGATACGATCAAGCAGCAACCAGCGCAGCAAACCAGTAGCCCCGCCGCTCGCGACATCCTTTGACATCATACAGTGGTCGCGTACACACAGTTCCCTGTACTAAACAACTTGTCAAAGTATGTTCTGTGCACCTTCTGAGAGAACAGTCAGCTTTTGTGGGCAGAGTTTGGAGGAGAGAAGTTAACTGAAATGGTTGTCAGTCAGCATTGCTTGCATTGGATGTTTTTTTTCTCAAATCATTTTGCAATGTAGCCTATAATTATCCAACAGTTTTAGTTTATTCATATTTTTAGCTTATAGGCCTAATGTGGAATGACAGTTTTTAATTAACTGTTTTGTTGTAGGGGTACAGAGTAACTTACATTACATTCTTTTAGCAGTCAGTTATAGGCCCAATTAATATAGGCTATTCATGAAGGGAGAGGGCTCAATTTTTTGTTTGAATTTACTTTGTTTTGCTCAATTTTATATTAAGTTTACATAATATTGTATTTTATTGAAAAGCAAGACAAATTATAAAAAGCACATTTTGACTATTCAGTTTGTGCAATAGTGAAAAAAATGGCTTAATAAATAGAAGAAATGCAAAAAAACATGTTCGGTGTTCGGTATTATTCGGCCTTCGGCCAAGTGTTTCACATCATGTTCGGCTTCGGCCAAGAATTTTCGTTTCGATGCATCCCTAGTGGGCGGGGCTATAGAAGTAGTGGTTTATATTTTTCTTTTGGAGGTGGGGTTCAACCTATCAATGTCGTCATAGATATGGTGCAATCCAGAACCTGGCGTTCGCTGGGCAATAACAGTTGTAATCTCAGTAACAAGGGAGTTTTCAGTTCTGACACTTACATGATGTTCGCGTGATTCCCTCTTATATAACAAAAGCTCGCGTTAAAATTGTGATTTTAATTCACGGCACTTTTAAATTAAACAAGTTATCAGGGTTAAACAATGTTTTCAACATTTTCATTATTTATATTTTACAATTTATTTCATCTGCATACTTTTAGAATTACTTTAATCTCATTACGTTTAGCAATTGTTTTGTATTTGTCACATTTGTGACAAACTCTGGGAAGTAAATTATTACTTGTACCTCTAATCAGAGATTTTAGGATTTATTTATATATAATTCGATGCCAGGTCAGGGTTACACACACATTTTCTGTCATGGTCTGGGGACCCCTGAAGTAGCCTTGGCCACCCCATATATAAAACTCTAGCTCCGCCACTGCTTTAAAAGGAAATTTTTTCATGGTGGTGGTTAAGAAAAACTGGGGATACTGGTGATACTGGTAATGCTACTGACAAATGAGATCAACTTTGTTATTGCATTTAGCTTGTGAATGCCCCAAAACGTTTTTGGTGACAAATCTTATGGACACTTTTGATAATCCTGGATTATAAAAAATCCCCTCAAACATATCTCATCTGCGCAAGCACAAAACCACTTGGCCAAAGCACTGCATGCCCCTGCACATACTTATAGTTGTTTCCTATATGGGTTGCTAGAAACGTGTTGCTTTATAAGATAACTAACTATAACTAAACAATTGTGACATTATTTTTCTATTAATTAATTTCCATAATAATGTGTAGAAAACAGTTTTATCTCTGATCTGTCTGCTTTTGTGTTCCTCCATTCTGGCTGTTGTTCCGGTTACGGGATGATCAAGTCAACATCTTAAAAAGACTTAAAAGTGGAGCACATGTAAGTAATTACAGCAGCATGTCACATTCCAGACAATATCTCACACTCCATCTATCTCTTCCTCCCTCAAAGCGGCAGCTACCTCAAGAGCCGATCCAGACAGATTCCTGCATCCCTGAAATGAATCTGCTGATATGATAGGACAGGAATCTGCCACTATGACTGAATCATATGATTATCACAATGAAGCACCACAATAGCCTTCATCTACATCCTGCACAAACAGAGAACAAGTTTGACCTCCAGATAGGGTGACCCGATTTTTCTTAGTCTTAAAAGGGAGTTGGAGGACTCACTGATCATTTTACACCCTTGCCGAAAATAATGGTGGCATAAGTTTAAGTAGATTTTTATTTTAACATACAATGCAGTTGATGCATATTGCATTAGGATTATTGCAACCTACAGTATAAACTAGTGTTTTTGAAAAGTAAGTTTATAACAGTAAGCTTATAATAATTTATAAGTTGAGCTGTCATGTACGGTTTTACAGATGATATCAATTTGATGTCATTTCACTTCACCTCAAAAAGAAATGTACAGCTACCTGAAAAGTTGTGTTTCAAAAAGAGATGCCAGTAGTAGGGATGCACGATAAATTACCGGCCATATCGGTATCGGCCGATAAATGGTCATTTTTAATGTTATCGGCCGATAATAAAATTTAGGCCGATATATTATAGCCACTAAATCATAAATCATTTCATCTGGTTAAACTTCTTCAGCTACATGGTGCTCACAGTTAAAATACAGCACAGTACTGTCTTTATGTCATGATCATTCACTTACTGCTATTAGCAAAACATTGTTGATGTGGGTACAGTATGTAGATACAGTATTTATGAATGTGTCAATTATAGGAACAAAAGCGTTTTGTTTGAATCAGACTGCTCTGAATGATTTCTGTCTTGAGACCTGTTAAAACCTTTACTATTTATTATTATTATTACCTTGTTTTCTGCAGTGAATGTTTTCAAATAAAAGCAGTTGTCCACTTTTTGCCTTTTGTCTCAGTCTTTGGAAATTTTATATTAATATTTAGTTACTGTATATCGGCCAATATATCTGTTATCGGCTTTCAATGTTAAAATATCGGTTATCGTTATCGGCCAAAATTTACATATCGGTGCATCCCTAGACAGTAGAGCAGAAAAAGTCACATATTGCAGTTTTAAAGTCCTGCAGCAGCAGGTTCGATCGCACCATGCGCCCCTGAAAGCTCAAGGTCAGGAGTTTCCGAAGGGTTCACAGAGAGCGAAGCTCAATAGTGTTAGTAAGAGCCTCACAAGTTCTGTCATCTTCTGCACATCTGATCCGACCCAGGAACTAAATTAAATCAACATGTGGCTCTCTGACATGAACAAAGAATTCAACAGCACAATCTCCACTCTGCAAAAGAAAGATACCGTATCCTAAGGAACGGAAATAATCATGGGGAAATTCTATCAGTCTCTCGCCAGGGTAGGAACGTCAGCTCTATAAAGAAGCCTCATCTCGCTCTGATTCGATGGGACACTTGCCATCCCAATGACTTGGGAATCTGCTTTATCTCTCTACTGCTGACCCTCTGGTGGGCCTCTCAGCACCGATCACAGATTAAAGTACAAAGATCCTGAAAGGTCCTCAAGTTCTTATTTAATCCTTGAAGACAGAGCAAAGCATTCAGGTTTAAAGGTGAAATCTGCCATTTATGTGCCATTAGCAACACCTAAAGGAACAACCAGGTTTCCAAAGAGATTTTACAAATACTCCTGACTGCAATTGGTTGGACAAACAGACAATGCAGATAATTGTTTTCTTGATAAATGATAATTGTTAAACTAGAATAGTGCAACAAATTTAAACCTGGGATGGGCACAAATGTTTTAAAATGTAAAAGTGACAGCAATGATCCATCATAAAATACAAAGACTGAAAAAACTATTGATAAAAAGCTTATCAAAGTTATTAATACAACATAAAAAATATTATTAGGGATGCACCGAATGTTCGGCAAACTAAAATATTCGGCTGAAAATAGCAAAAAATTAATGACCATTCAGTTTATGCAATAGTGAAAAAATTGGCTAAATAAATCGAAGAAATGCAAAAAGCCATGTTCGGTATTCGGCCTTCGGCCAAGTGTTTCATTTTTGTTCGGCTTTGGCCAAGAATTTTCATTTCGGTGCATCCCTACATATTGTACACTGCACCTTTAAACTAAGCATTGTAAAAGATCAAACAGTAGTCTTTCCAAAGAATCTACAGTATATGCTATTCATCAACACCTGTGATAAACTTTGGACTAGTTCAAAAGAGGAAGGAGATCTTGTTTCCATCATGTCAAAATTTAACCCCCCTTAAGAAAACACAGCTACACAATAGTCAGTTTTAGTATTAATGGAACCATCTGCAGAGCGGTACACAGGAAGTGGACGTGTCATTGTTCTGCAGATCGCCTCTGGCTCTTTCCACTCACACGCTGAAGAGTCACCAGCCCTATGTGTGTCTTCTAGACTCTCACAAAGAAAGTGGGGTCAATCTCAAACTGATGCCAAAAACTGCTTATTTACACACTGTGTCATTCTGTCTCTCTCTCCAAATGTCTCCTTTCAAGCTATTCTACATGAATGATCTTCAAAGTGTACAGTGTCATGACAACCACACAACCCAACACTTGAGTTCAGGCTTCTTCTGTGACCGTCTCATTCCCACTATGCAATAGGTTTTCATGTGCCCATCATATGTCGAAGCTATTTGGATGAAAAATGTCTAACGCAAAAAAAAGTAATGAAAAGTTATTCCTTTTCTCTTAATAAAATGCTTTAAACATTACATTTTATAGGCTTTGCCTATGCTCACAAGAGCTCACAAGACAGAGCAGCTCTTAGTAGAGATTCGAGAGAAAATGATGGACCCCATTTTCTGAAAGGGAGAATTTCAGATAAAGTTTCTATAATGAACTGAGCTAGTGAGAATAATGGAAACCATTAAATGTCCATCCATTGATGCAGAACAGACAAAAATAGCCCGATAACAGGTGATTGGAGATGGAGAAAGAATTCTTCACCTTGAAACAGGAAATGAGTGAATTAAAGACAATGAGGCACAGGACGGGCGGTATCTCAGCTCTACAACTGCAAGAATGGCATGAAAGGAAATATACACAATGACAATCTTTATTACAGATTTACTTCTGAGCATCAAACAGTCCTACATCTCTGGAAAACACAGAAGAGAAGTACAGTATGGGTAACAGGAGAATGAAAATAAAATATCCCACAAAACTAGCACAAGGACCACTGGCTACTTGAGAAAAACATCAGGAGTTCTATTCAAACACATTACATACTGTGGGACTGTACATGTTTTCTGTTTTTTCTGAAATGTACTTTCAGTGTTACACCCTCTCTCTGACCTTCGCTTTTGTCTTCTCGAATGCTAATACCAGATTCATTTCTTTTTTTAAGTATCTTAATACTCTAAATATAAGAGCATATAAACATTTTCTAGCTAAATAAACCTTCAGGTTTCAGGGTACTAGAAATATCACAAGGGAATTTATATTGTGTGAATTCTGAATTTGGGCGTGAAAGCTTTTAGGAAAACAAATGTTCTGAAATAAAAAAAGTGAGCTAAATAAATCTTCCCCAATGCACACAACTCTGAGAGGTGGTAAGGTGACACTTTATCAGAATCAGACACTTCTCTGAAATTACCACATAATCCTAATCTCAGGATGTTTTAACCATTGAATGGTGAACCTAATTCAGATGGTTCTTCCTCTGGAAGTAGTACATACTTAAATTACCTTGACCTCAAAAGATTTGGATTTAAACCAGCCTTCTGTGGAAAGGAGTGAAGTTTCACTTCACAACTGACAGGACAGATCACAGGTCTAAACAAACCTCAGCCGACTCAGCAATAGGCTGCTTTCAACAGCTCGAATTCAATGACTCATTTGCTCTTCAGGGCAGAAAATGAAGTCATGCTGATGCTTGTGGGTTTAGATTCGAGTCAAGCAGTGTAACTGTGCCTCCCCTTACAATAATGTCCTCTCTCCTGTTTCCATATGAGACGCCAGACACTCTATTAGTCAACTACAAACACCATTTTAATTGGCCTCTGCTTTTGTTTCAGAGGACAAGCGGGGCGTATTTTGGACTAGGGTGCCTGAGGGCCTACTTTTTTGGTTCTCTTTTTGAAATAAGCAGAATTGATTGTACAATTTTGCGTTTTATTTGTCCCAGAAAGATTCAAACCTTTTTGAAACCTTTATGAAAACATTGAAACATTTTCTCTATCTGTCTCTTTACACTGAGACAATATTTACTTTTACTAATATGTAAAAAGTTTTAGTTATTTTATATTGCTATATTTCTGAGCACTAATATTCACAGACTGAAGTGACTAATGTTCAACACTACAGGTTCTGGCTGAAGTCAATTAGGCTTGGGCAGATAGACGATGCCAATTTTCGTCATCAGGAGGGTCCGCAGTCGTCCGTACATCCCGTCCGCGTGCAGCCCAATTTGAAACCGCGTGGACAGTACAACAGCACATTCCCGAGACAATTGTTGAGACAGCCGAGTCAGTCCATGGGATGAAATACTGCGCATGTGTCAAGCACATCCATTCGCGCTTGTCCGTGGTTGAGTATGCTTTGGAAGCTGTGCAACGCGTGTGCACGCGAGACGGAGACGAATACAAAAAGTGAAATACCCAGATGGTCAGCTGCTGCAGAGCGTGCCAAAATCTAAACTGCTGATGATATGAAGACGAAAATATCTAGTGGAAAATTACAATGTTAAGTTATTAATGATTTAATTGTTTTTAATGTTTTGGCAGATGGCCATCTAGCAAACTGATATACCCCAAACCCCCAACTCGACTCGCCCCGCCCCCCGAAGTCATCGTCCATCGCAATGTTTTACTGTAGGAATCGTCCGGTGCCAATTTGGTAGACATCGCCAAACCCTTAAGTCAATGACAAATCAATTGTCACTTTAAACCAGGTTTATGCATTTTGCATACAATATTGTGTAACACTGCACTCATAGAGATTCATTAAACTGCTATCTAGAATTAATACCGGCCATTAATGATTTCTAACAGTAATGTTTATGGCATGCAATTTCAACATAATAATTATCTGAACTAGAGGAAGAGGAAAAAAGGGAATAAAATACTCTTCCCCAAAGTCACACTCTGAAAGAAAGTTGAGACATGTTTTCAATTTGAGTTTTGGGTTACACCTGAGGCTCTGGAAACTGAGTCAACCTGACAGGACCAGATTCATTCCCTCCAACATATAAATACTATAGAAAGAGCGAGATCAGATCACCCCCTGCCCTTACAGATTCACCCAAAGAATACTGCAACTCAATCCCATATTTTTCTTACCTATATTCATGCACCTACATCATTACCTGGAGAAAAAAAACATAGCTACGAGGTTCTGTTCATTCATTATAACCGGAGGCCTTTAAACAGACCAGCTACAGATATGTAGTTACCTGCTGTTATCTGACTGAAGTAACATATTAACTTCCCCCCGTATGAAGTCTACTGAAGTCAACATTTCATTTCATTCAGTAGCACAGGGCCATGCAGCTAAAACATTATTTTAGTAGTTTTTTTAAACTACCAAGTCATGCTTTCTGTATTGCTTTTACACTCACTAAATAAACATGTTTATTCACACCAATATAAAAATACAAAGTAAACAGTATATGTGTTACTACAACATTTAATTATTTAACATCACTGAATATTTTGGGATTATGCTAGCATGTAAAGTGTAAATCCTTCACTTGCCTTTATGTACATAATTAATGTGATGATGCTTAATTTAAGAACAGGAGCAAATTAGGCAGCTCTTGAAAGGTGAAAGGTTAATGAGTGTCATAAATACAAGGATTCCCCAACATTCCTCATAAAACTGAAGTGTAAATGAATGAATGCGATATCAGTCACAGCTCTGATTCTCCCTGCTGATAAACAAATCATTCAAGTAAGGAGAGCAGATAACACTAAAGGAGTAGTTCATTTTCAAAATACATTTTAATGATAATTTACTCACCCCCATGTCATCCATGATGTTTATGTATTTGTTTCTTTAGTCGAAAAGAAATTAAGGTTTTTGATGAAAACATTCCAGGATTCGCTAAGACCCTTATTCATTGTCTGGTATCGTTTAAAGCCCTTTGAAGCTGCACTGAAACTGTAATTTTTACCTTCAACCGTTTGGAGTCCATTTAAGTTCACTATACGGAGAAAAATTCACGAAAAAAACGTGAAGTGCGTTTGTCGTGGTTGTGCTTGTTTGTGTGTGACAATAATCCATGGCGCACCGCACTGTCCATGTAACTAACGCGGAATCCTGTTATTTAAATGTCATCTGGCTGTTCTGCTTGTCTGAGTGAATTATGTGCACAGTTTATCATACAACACGAGTGATAGTCGAGGATTTAGCTGCATCTGCACTGTATGAGGATATGAACACATGAACATCATCTCCAGAGTTGCTCTGAGAGTTTATTTTACGAGCGTTTTACTGTTTGAGTGAAGCTACCAGCAAACACACAAAAACTCAAGCGTCTTCCCCGAAGACCCGTCAAAATAAAAGTAAATTGAACACTCAGACAAAAAATACTGTAGTGTACTGTACTATAGTATTTGCTATTGAAAATTGTAGTGCCCTTGTATTGTAAACACTGTATACTATAGTAAAGTTCAAAAACACTATAGTATCTAAGAATTTTACTGCAGTTTACTATAGTAAATACTATAGTATACTACAGTTATGTGGACAAATATACCACTATTGTATAGTAAAAAAGGAAAAACTTTAAAACTGACACCAGTGCTATGTGCAAAAAAAGTTAACTTACAGCCTTAACACTAATAATATTACTGCTTTCCTTTGTTTTATAGCAGAGAGTAGGCCAATAACCAAATTCAGGTGGCCAAAGCGGACACTAGTTAAAATGCTTAGAAGCAAACTTGATCTAAATCCGAAACAATTATATTGATTATTTAAATGAAGTAATTTTTGTTACAAAGTGAATGACAAATTTACTTGTCCGAAGGACAACCACATGACAATGCTTAATGTCAAGCCCTGGGCATCAGCTCAACAGCAGGAGATAATGAAACATATTTGGGGACCCAAAATAAGAGTTTGGGAAGTGAAGTGTAACTTACATTTGTGTTGTCAATCTTGCAGCTCATCAAACATGACGTGAGGTTTCCTTGAAATGTTAACAAGCTCTCTAACACAAAAATCATGCCCATCTAAACATCTAACGCTAATGCTTTATGTCAGAGACTTGCTCTGTTGTGAATAAAGAATAAACATGACTGACATATAAAACAAGAAAAATTGGCCTAATCACAACAGTTGTCCTCTGTCAAGCGCTATAATTCACCCTCCAAAGAACTAGCAAAACATTCACTACAATATAAAGAAATATATTCGCTTTCTTTGCCACATAAAGATAAATTTGACTGGCTTTGAATAAAGAAAAATGCAAACAGATTGAGCAGATATAACCATGACGCTCTTTAGAACACACAAACTTTGGAGTTTAAGTTCAAAGCTTTAGTGTGAAAACAACCATTCCTGTTTCCAAAGAGACATAACAAGTTGGGATCATATTGATAAAGTCTGTCAGTTTTGGTCTCAAGATCATATATCCAAAACTGGATGAGGATTGGACACACTTAGTAATATGGCTGACCTTAACAAGTTAGGTCTCGTTGGAACTCAAAGGATGATTAGTGACAGCAAACCAGAATCCTGGTAACAGTTCAGAGTCCATCCACAACATTCTGATGCTTTACACCACAGCACAAAAAAACAGAGTCACACTCCTCTGAGTTTATACTGAGCTAATGGCAGAGCTCTATAATTATAGTTTATTCTGCACATTCCAATATCATGTGCAAAAATGACAATTCTACCTTAACACCCATATGCTTTGAAGCCCTACACACCAGACTCTGAGTTTAAGATACAGCAAAGGAACTGAGAGTTTGTTATTCCAGAATAACCTTGCCACATCAATCAAAGCTTTAACTTTGGTCATTTTTATTATGACTCCATTCCTAAAATTCAGAACCTGATTAACATGTATTCAAAATACAGACAACTTGAAGCATTCTGACCTCCCACAAAACCCCAGTGACAGCATTAGAATGCACAGCTGAATGAGACGCACAACACAGCTTTTGTTTCAGAAGTAACGCAACCCTCTCACCGACCACTAACACAATGTTATTAAATGAGCATTTCCCTACAGGCCACCGGAGTCACAGAGGCACCGCCAGCACCATAAAAACGTCCCGTCATGATATACAGGCCCACTGATAAACAGTCTCTTTAATAATGACTGTGATGGAGCCTTTGAGGGAGATTAAGAAATCTCACTCTTATTCTAGTTGACACCACAGCACCATTAAACTCTGTGGGACAGACCAAATTTATTTTCTAGCATTTCTTTCAAGTCACGCAGGTCATTCTTCAAATTTAGAAGGCAACTTTTGATATCTAAATTATTCTCAGGTTCCTGAAGACAGCACATATAACAATAATAGGCATATTGTGAAGTGGAGACATTGCTTAGTGTACCCAGTGCACACCAGTGGCCCAATTTTGCTCTTCGGTCTCTACCTAATGTTTACATGTGGTACAAGCACCTGTTATTTGCCAACTGGCAATGAAGCAAAACAAAGGGTTCTCACAGTCTTGTGCATTGCATTGTGACTTTTTCCAATTAGTTCTCATTACTGACTAAGGATTTAAAAAATTATATTATGTATCATTCATGTTAAGAATTATGTGTGATTCTGCAGATCACTTTAAACTACAACAAAAACTATTAAAGTATAAAAATCTTCAAAATGTAAAAAGTTTCTCAATCAATCTGAAATCATTCTTTATAGTTATATGTAAAAAATCAGTTATATATTTTTTACGCTAGTGAACAGATGATAATAGAGTTGATTATGACAGAAAAGCTTTAACAGAAAAAGTATATCAATAATACATTTTTATTTAAGTAATAATTTATTAAGTAAACAAATGAGTACTCATGCATGACACTACTGTTTGAGCTATTCAAAGCTTATTTTACTCCATCACCTGAAAACAATGCATGTCCTTGTGTGACATCACACCTTGATATGACATCATCTCCTGTTTAAATACTTACTGTCAAAGGATTTCTGTTTTAAGCACATGGTGACTTAAGGCATTCAAAGCATTCTTCTCCCTTGTCCATAGTTTAACATGAGTATTTGTAATTTATGGACAAATATCCCAGTTACACAATTCTTTTACATTTTTCCTCTACAATACCATTCAGCATCTGCAGAGCAAAACAATTCCATGACCGTGGGAACCTTGTAGAGTAAAATCGTGGTGAGCTTTCCTGAGGGCATGAAAAGGAGTGGCCTCTGTCAACACAGCACACAACCAGCTCTCATGAGTCAACTCTATATAGATGACATTCAGCTCCAAAACATCTCCACTTTACATCTAATGAGGAATGTCTACCTCTCTAAGATCAAACTTGCGTAGATAAATAAAACATATATGTATCAACTGAACTGCATTTAAAAATAGAGATACCAGAAAACGTGCAGATACAAAAATGTCAAACAAACGTTATATTTTAGCTTTCTCAAAGTGGCCAGAATAAATTACAGCCCTGCACATTCTGGGCATTCTCTCAACCAAGTGCATGCTGGGATAATTTTAAAACAGGAGTTCTGGTGTGGTGTATGCTGGTCACATGATGACTGCTTGTCCCTCACTATCACTTTAACTCATTCATTTCAATATTTAAAGAAGTTTATGTACAATTTAGATTAGTATATAGCCTACATCTGCTGTCAAGAAATCAAACAAAAGTTACAAATAATAGATTATTTTAGTCAACCGTGCTAAAAAACAATATAAATTCTAATGGTTTCCATTACAAATACCATTATGAACCATCAGCTCTTTACCATTAAAACCATTACAAAATCATTTTTTCCAGTATGTTTTGTGCCTTATTCCAGCATGGGTTAATAGTGTTTAATGGTGGTCCCCATCTGCCAGATAACATCCCAGCAACAGAACTCAACACATTAGGAGACCCAGTAAGCCTATGGATTCTATCAAAACAAATATAATTTCCAATACAGCCATTAAATCCATTTGAATTTCTGTAATGTTCAGCAGGGAAGTCAATCCAAACTTCTGACTGGTATTGTATATGGAAGAGAAAGAGTTCATTAACTCTATTTATAACCATTCTTATGAGGTGAGTAAAGTCCAGTATGATCTCACGGAGTTATGAAGATCAGAGAATAAAAATATTTTCCACTAATTTAGAAGGGATTTATCTCAAAAACAAAAAAAATCCACGACAACAGATTATCCCCAGCAGGACGTATCAACAATCTAAAGTTGAAGTATCAAACAAAGTTTAGTCTCTCCTCAGAAGTACGTTCACACACTTTTATAATCACATTTCACACAATCACACAAACTCCCGCGGATATCCCGTGATGAATAAATTCTCTCACAGGAACAAGCCGCGGCATATTCCCTGTCTGATCTGGGATCAGGAATTAGGAGCGAAAGACAGCAACAAATTCCAACGAAACACTTTTAAGAACTTAAGAGAACGCGTTAGTAAGCGTTCTGCGAACAGCACCGAAGATATAAAGGTAACTTACCAGTGAAATGTCATGAATTATCCGTGAGGAGAAAGTTTGGATGTGCGTTACGTTGCTCGTCACTCTCGCGGACAGTTCAGCGTGGAAGCGCGCGCGGAGCTCCTCCCACAACCGGTGGCGTCACGCGCCGCGGCATCCACGTGAAGTTACTTTATTGAGGGAACACTCTTTTTCGTATTCCAAACGCATTTATTCCAACCAAACCTATTATAGCCTGTTTAAATTATAACAGGAAATTTAAACTAAATCTATAATGCATAAACCTGTAATCTAGTAATCCCGTTTCTGATAGTCAAGCAGACGATTTATTTTCTGAATATTCTTGTATCTGAAAAAAAAAGATTAAACTTGTGTTTTGGAAAATGTTTAGTCAGCCTGAAATGAACCCTGGAATGAGAACCATATGCCCCTTATATTCCTCCTGAGAGACTTACCACAGTAAATATGCTTGTGCAGAGAATTCCTGTGACATGTGTTAATGCAGTATACAGAGGTTATAGTTTGCAGTAGATGTTATAAAGTCTTTAATGTAGTTTGACCTTTACAGTTATAGCGCACATGGTAGATGTAGGCGTTTAACCGGGATCCGGTGGGGATACACTCATGTGGTGAGCCTAAAATAGTCCCAGATCGCCACAGCAGCTGTCCTGCAGATGTTTGCAATAATAAGAGCTAGTAATTACAAATCAAAGTGAGCTGAATATGCCCTTAGAGCGTGCGTGTGTGCGTGTGCTCACACTTTTCAACTTGTTTGGAAGGCAACTCAACGTTGACACCATGAGGAAAAGAAGGGGTGTTGCACACTTAAACCAAAGTAATATCTTAAGGTGAAAGTTCACCCAAAAATGAGAATTCTTTCACCATTTACTCGCCTTCATGACATTCCAAACCTGTATGACAAAGATATTTGGAGAACGTTGATAACCAAAGAACACTGCCCCCTTTTGGCTTTTGTGTATGGATACAAAAAACGTTAAGGCTTTTCTCAAAATATCTTCTTTTGTTTTCCACAAAAGAGTCATATACAGGTTTTGAACGACATGAGGGTGAATAAACGATGACAGAATTGTTATTTATGGGTGAACTTTTCCTTTAAAGGTCAATAATCTCACACAATTTAGTGGCATTGTATAGTATATTGTGGCCTATTATGAATATTGTTAGCTCTTATGACAGACTACTAACACTAACAGCCAATGCCCAGAAGTGAAGCTCTTATAATAATTCCTACACAGCATTTAGTGTGTGCATGTGATAATCTCTAAACAAGCCGACAACACAGACGCGCATATCCGTTTCCACACACTCGCTGTCACACGCCTGTTGAGGTGAATTGAGAAATAAAATCACTGCAGTGGGCATCAAGTGGCTCCTGGCCATGTCTGAGTATGTGAATCCCGTCATTATTCTTTGAGGTACAGCGGCTCTGGTCAACAGCTGCTAGGTGAGAATGATTTGTGGTGTCTCTCCAGTCCAACATGAAAAGATCTATTAACAAATGCAGTTTGCTTAATGTGTAGAGCACTTGAAGGTTGTGTTAAACATTTGGTTGGGTTGTAGTTCCGAGAGGACTTCGTATTGTTTACTTATGTGAACTTATGTTTAGTACTTGTGGTAATCTTAAACAAATATACCCTTTTGGTTAGATTGCATCTCGCAGCATCAAAATATGCTTCATAAATATACATGCAAAACAACATGTCATGTGAAATATAGTACATATTTGAATCAGTGAACTGGTGCTCAGTCGGAAACATGCAGAAAGCCTTGCCCTTGAGATGGAATACGTTTTTTTATTTGTGGAATGATTTTAAGCCCTACAGGAAATACATTTAATCCATGTGCATGCTGATGCCTGCATGTGTAGATTACATCTGCATGCCGGAAAGACTGTCTTGCATGAATCACGACGATATAACAAAACCAAATCCATTAGCTCAAATCATTTAGGGAAATGTGACAGAGAAGGAAATGAATTACAAGAGCAAGTGGATAAAAAAATGTCCATAGAGAAATCATACTTAAAACAAAGACAGTTTAAAAGGAAACTCCGCCGAAATATGATTACATTCTGCCACGAATTGTTCGCCCTCAAGTCGTTCGACAAGCCTAGGACATCCCTTCATCTTTGCAACGCAAATTAAGATAGTTTTGATGAGCCCATGTAACTGACATTCTGCGCTTCGAATTTTCATTTTTTGGCGGAGTTTCCCTTTAAAGTGATAGTTCACCCAAAAATGAAAATTCTGTCATCATTTTCTCACCCTTAAGTTGTTACAAACCATATAAATTACTTTGCTCTGCTGAACACAAAGAAAGATATTTGGAGAAATGTTAGCAATTTTCAGTTAGTTAGTAGGAAAAATTTAAATGAGTCAAAAGTGCCCCCAGAACTGTTTGCTTTCCTAAATTCTTCAAAATATCTCATTTTGTGTTCAACAATATTTTTTTCTACTATGGTAGAGAATGATGTCCCAGAACTAAAAATCGCTAACATTCTTCCTATTATTCTTTCTTTGTGTTGAACTGAACAAAGACATTTATACATGTTTGAAACAATTTAAGGAAGAGTAAATGGTGACAGAATTTTAATTTTGGGGTGAATAATCCCTTTAAGGATTATTAGTATTTCTTGCATTGTGAGATTATGATAACTAAAATGAAGTGAAGTAGATTTTATGACCTTGGAGCACATTATAGCTCAAACATGTTCCTCACAGGTTTCAAAAGGCTCACTTAAATATACAGTATGGGCTCATCTTTTAATAACAGAATGATGCAGGGTGCCAAACATCCTGCTGATATTTCATTTGGCACCTGCAGCTCTTTGCAGTTCTGAGCTTTGGTCATGTGCTGCAATTTGAAGAATCGTGTTTTTCCCACATGTATCAGATTTTACGATGAATCATGATGCTTTGTTCACATCAGTCCAAAATAAACTGTGCATACCGCACATAACTGTACAAGAGATACATAAACAACAATGCACCTAATCTGGGTTAAAACAACTACTGTTTATTATAGACCCAACTGAAAGGTACACTGAAGCAAACTGCTGGAAACAATATTTTAGCTGATTCACTATGATTTTTTAAATAATCATGTCAACGAAAGAAAAGCTCCATTTACAGAACAAACTTACTGTTTATTCTTCATATTTCATGTTATGCGTTTACTATGTTAACAGATACAACAATATTGTAGTGTTAGGAATCCAGTAAGGGTTTTTCAAACGTCTGACTGCTAGTACATGTGATACCCCTTTAATCTTTTCTTTGTCTGTACTTTTCCAATGTATTTGCAATGAAAACACTGCTACAGTCTTGGTATTTGGCCCAGTTTACACTCAATAGGGGCTCTTTTGTGCTATCTGCGATAGAGATGCCTAAATATACAGCACACATCCGCTCATCCCCCATTATAACTGACAGCTCACAGTTACCACACACAGTGCTTTTCTCATCGCTGCAGTATTTGGTACATCTTCACTGAGAAAGATCACATTAAACTGTAAATGACATTATTCATCAATGTTAAAAAATGCCTTTTACACTGTTCTCATTGTATTCATACTCTTTCCCCCCTACACTATTTATCCATTAATCTCAATTTTGTGAGCAGTAAAAGATGCAAATAATTGCACTTGTTGATTGAATGTACTTTAATTTTAACGCTATTTAAATGTTCCATTTTCGACACGTTCTCATTTTTCTTAAAGGCCCAGTCAGTGAATGAAAGTTAGCGGCATCTAGTGGTGAGGTTGCAAATTGCAATCAACGGTTCACTCCACCCCTCCCCTCTCGAAGCACTACGGTGGCTCAAGCAAGACTAACCCCTAGTTCACACTGCACGCGTGAGCAGAGCGAGAGCAGCGCCTATTTTTCTTCGGCGTGCATGTTATCAAATGAGTGCTTTCGTACCGGGAGCAGGAGCAGCGCGTCAGCGTCAAGCAGGAGCGTCGCGTGAGCAGCACTGATGCGATGGTTTCGGCGCCGAGTCTATTTTTGCTGCGCAGCTCAAGCTCAGTTAAAGTGACAGCACACTTTAGATGGACAAATATAAATTGTTGCACAATAAAAGTGCTCAGACTGCACAGAATAAGCAAGCCTGTTGTGTTTTTTTTTTGCAAGACTAGGAGTATGTTAAAAAAACATTTATATTTGCTGTACCCCTTCATTTGTTTTTAATTATTCCGTTTGGGTGGAAGCATGGTTTATAAAATCATGGCAGTTAACTAGCCAGAAAGCGGCTCTGCAGTACCCAATCAAACCTGAGTTTGTGGCCAGCTTTCCGAGGAGCTCGTTATAAAAGGTGATCGTGTCATACCTCATTCTTGTACCACAATGGACGACACAAGGCTGATCGTTGAGGTTGAGAAGCACAAAATGCTTTATGATCCTGTAGTAAATATTACAAAGACATATATTCAAAAAAGGAAAAAGCCTGGGTTGAAATAGCTTCTGCTATTTGTGCAGATGGTAAGAAAATTATATAATGGCGATGTGTTTTGTTTGACCATATTGTTTACCAATATACGTGGGTCTTGTACCCTTGGTAACAGAATTTTAAGAGTATCACGTTTACAAATGTTTAAACTTAGGGAACGAATGTATGCTATGTGGTTGGCTTGCTTACCTTGCACATTCGATGCAGCTGCGGTCACGCTATACAAACGCTTCCTGTGTGAATACCCTCGCGAATCTGCAGGTGCAGTGATGATGTAGGTACGCTGACGGCTCTGCTCACGCGTGCAGTGTGAATTAGGGGTAATGCTGGGTTCACACCAAACGCGAACAATCGCGTTGCACGCTCTATTACTCGTAGGAAAGGTTAATTTTCGCGTGAGTGACGCAAGCTGACAAATATTTTAAATTTGCGCGAAAGACGAGATTGACGTGCGTTTGCGGCAATCGCGCCACCCGCTTCGCATCACCTGCCAGCGTCTTTGCATTGATTTTGTAATTTACTCGCACAAACAACTTAATTCGCATTAGGTGTGAACCAGATGTCTTCACGTTTTCGTTTCTTTGCTGAATTAGATTATCAATTAGATAACATGTTTTCGAAACGTGTTCTGTAGAGCAACTTGTCCATTTAGGGCCACTGTAGCAACAATATGGTGAATTTCATGCAAGGAAAGATCAAAGTAGCGCATTCGAAGATAAAAACATAACGCTTCATTGTGCAAGGTCTTTTTACACCTCTACTTATCTACTGTATATTATCTTGCATTTCTGTTAATAGATCCTCCAAAAAAAAGATACACGGAACATTTAACAGGGCATTTTTAGCATTACCAATTAAATCAAAGCTATATTGCCAGAATATTTATAAATTCTCCCAAAGTTCTCATCATAGTCTATAGCTTGTCTAATTGTTGCCTTTGAGGCATTACTTTGTTTTCATCAGGTTATTATTAATCACATGACATGGTTGACCAGCATTTATTTAATCTAACCTCAAGAATTCCCTTTAAATCACAGCATGCATCCTAAAACGGCCCCACATAACAATGAACCTTTTTTGGGTCATAAACAGAAAAAACACTGTACAAAAACTGGATTCCACTGCCATCTAGCGACAAGGATGTGAAAATACAACCACCACTTAATTTGTACTTAAACCCCTTTACTGCTCATTTCAACAGGAGTCCTTTTCAAAAACAACAACGTTTAGAGTCCCATGCATATTTATTAATGTGACAATGTAATGTCAAGCTTCCAAACACTCATTTATGAAATGCAAATAGAGCAAACAGCATCTTTAATATATACTGGGTTAATGCAACGTAAAATTCAGAATGCAGATGCACAACCTATGCAGTAAGCTGCAAAGCTACAAAAAGTGCAACCAACATGGTTACAAATACACGTTTCAAATAACTTTTCTGGTTGTCTTGAGCACATCACTTTAAGCTCAAAACTTGCGTGGCTGTTGGATACAATAGGAGCGAGGGACATGCGGCTTCTCCACACCCGGTCTAACTCTGAAGTGTCGCACAGAAACCGGAGTTTCTGGAAAGTCGTGACCCAACTGCAGAGGAAAAATAAAGATCATAACACGAACATTGTTTTTCTAGAGTGAGGTAAGAAACTTCTTTTATTAAACAACCAAATTCATATTTCGATGACTTGCGTTATAGTTCTGAACTGAGAGACAACACATTCTATAGCAGGAAGAGTACAAACCTTTTCAAGAGGACCAGCCATTAGAAGACTCAAGTGTTGCAGTCTGGAAGTAGGCACGGACCTAGAAGAGATATTGGCAAGTACACAAAAAGTTTATTGAAATATCCAAAAAAGTACTATAACTGGGAGTTTACACATTTCACAAACTTTTACTAAGCAACAGGTGTCTGATTTACTTTTAATAAGTTAAAAAGTAAAATAAATGGTGTTACTATACTTGTGTTTATCCACTTTCTTGGTCTCCTTCTCCACATTGTCCTCTGCATTTTTCTTGACAACTCGCATCCCTCCTGCTTTTACTGAACAAGTGTAACAAAAACACAATTGGACTGAAAGTGTTAAATATTAAAGGTTTGGGGTAGAAACTTGAAATGGGATGTAAAAACAGTAAAGCCATTACTGGTAAGCGATTGAAGCTGAAGAGATTTCTTAGAAAAATCAATTCATACAAATCCAGGTCATGAGTTCAGTTAAATCCTGTAGATGTCTATCACCATCAGCTCAGTCCTCTTGCACTGTTGTTCTGAATTATTGGGGCGTTTGCCCAGGGCCCGAGGGCGAGTGTGCTCAATAAAACAGACCATCCGTTCAAACAGACATAAAATCTGCAACGGCAACTCTCCAAAAGTAGGATAATAAGGGCGTCTTCAGCATTTGCAGTTCTAGCCAGGGGTAAGTGCCAGAACATTATGTGAACTGGTGGTCATGTGCCTTAACGGTAGGGTTTTCGTAAGGGAGGCTGTGTGCGCATGTGTTAACCATTCAAGTTGATGTCAAAAAACACCTTTGAGCCTTAGCCATAATTTCAAATAACTGGGTTTTATTTATGACATAAGTACATCTGGAAGATTTGCCTTTCCCTTCTACTGCAAAAAAAAATCTTCAAATTTCACTTTGGAGAACACTTTAAATTTTGTTAGTTATTTTCATACAAGTTTTTGATAGAGGCATGGTGTATTTAATAAGTTCAAATGAGAATTCAGACAATCTTAACATTCAAAATGAGCATGAATGTCATTACAGACATTACAAAGGATTTAGCTAATATTTAAACAGAAATAGCTTTGGTCACTGATGTACTGAACACCATTAAACCCTATAACATAAAACACAAGACAGAAGGAATTTCTTTGTGCTTTTAACGTAAAACATAGCGGCATTTGTATTCAGTTTGCGGAATTCGCTAAACAACTTTCGCTGCGCTCTGAAGGCAGAAATTGAAAGTGAACGTTATGAACGCGCACTCACATCCTGTCGATCCCGCAGTAACAAAACAAGAGGCGATGTTTGTTTAACAACTATCACGCGATCCAAAACACTCAGTTCAGCATGCATTGCTCGTGCACAATACACAAACAGAAAATAACAGTGTGCAATACGACGCGCAACACGTGTTACATAATACACCAGAAGTGCAACAATAAATCTCGAACTACTAACAAACGCGTCGTCAAACAAAGTATCGAATCATTTAACGCTACAAACTAACAGACCTGCAGGAGGATGGCCAGCCTTCAGCGTGTCCTTCGCTCCAGTTTTGGAAAGTTGCACCATTGTCTTGTTTCTTCAACAACAACCACCACACTACAAACAAATACTCTGCCAACCCAGTACGCGCACTCGCGTGGTTTTATAGTGCTGGAACCGCAGTGACGTCACGCAGGAGGTGTATGCTTATTTTTATATCCTTTACAATCAACATACAGCATGTACAAGAATATATCCCATAATACAACAGGAGGACATTTGATATGCTTTGCAACACAACGTTGACAAGAAAGATTTGCAGTTGTTGCAGATTCTTTCTTTCTTTCTTTCTTTCTTTCTTTCTTTCTTTCTTTCTTTCTTTCTTTCTTTCTTTCTTTCTTTCTTTCTTTTTTGATTCGGTTGATGTATATCAAATGTATTGCTCTCAGTTACTGGCACTGGGGACCCACAGCACTGCACATTATTTACAGTAAGTCAGTTGGATCTCTGTAAATGAGCAGATGTGTTAAATAAGGGAGGTCCACAAAACTGGAGGTCCACTGCCAGTTGGCCTCCTTATTTGCTGAAAATCTTCCAGCTCTCAGTTAATGATGCGAGAATTTTTAATTGGGGTGAACTGTTCATGCAAACTTAGCTCTTTCTTTCTGACTGTGAAACAGTGCCATCTTGTGGCAAAAGCTATGAATTTTACTAGATGTGTGTTGGACATGTACAGTACTTTAGGACTGACCCAGATAGCAAAGATAATTGATTTAATGTTAACAAATTTAACATTGATTCAACATTAAACCAGTAATCTTTGCTATCTGGGGATGTGTTTAAATGAAACATATATGATGAAATAATGCATATGACTGTGAGACATATTATACATGTATTATTTTCCAGAATTTGTGAGGTAATATTATATATTATAATGTTTGGTAATATTTTTGCTGTTCAGAACTGTATCTGGATGGCGCTCAGACCATGCAGAATGATAAAGGCTCTGGAGTGCTTGGCTTTAACTTTGACAATCAATTCAATTCAATTCAATTTTATTTATATAGCGCTTTTCACAATGTGCATTGTTCCAAAGCAGCTTTACAGGAGCAAATAAGAAAAACACAGAAAGGTAAAACACAGCAGTGCATGGTGTTTATAGACCAAGCAACAATCAGATAAGGTAAGCGTGTGGACGATCAAAGCGATACTTGAGGGTTACAAATGTGCACTGAAACCATATCTTTCAGACATTATCACTTCGGTTGACACATTCCAGCATCACTTTGTGTGGCAGGCTGCATGTTACTGCTTTTCCAGGCTGGCATCTCCTATACTAACTCCATCCTCCTGTTCACAGTCGCACATACACACTGTCTCGTTTATTGTGACAGGTTCTGGTAATAATAACAACGTCTGCCCACCTTTGTGTCTCTGCTGATGCATTTGTTCTAATGGAATGCTGGATCTGTGTCATTCCTGGATTCACGTGGCAGGAGATCTCTTTAAAAGCAGGCGGACACCAACACCGATGGGCACCCGGCCAGTCTGGCCAATGAGCTTTGAGAGCAGTCTCTAACATGATCCAAATATTATGGCTTGCAAAACTAAAGGAAAAAAGAGTAGATAAGATAAATGATTTAAGGAAGTATTTTGGAGTAATGAGTCTGGATGGATTAGAAGCGGCTCATCCATACACACAGATTCTTTAAGATGTCAGCTATATATATATACTGTATATATAACGTAAAATTCTGATGATTAAAGTTTGAAATTAGTTAAATGTGTTGATTAAGTGTCTTTTCAGTAGTTGAATGATTGCTGTAAACATTCACTCGACCTGACGGCCAGTGTAGGCTCATCAGAAAAAATACTGCTCCGTCTGCTGATGGGAAAGAAAATAACCCCATCTAACAAAATTTGCTCTTCTTTTAAAAGCTCATGAATATTTTAGAGATTTAGCTGACACAGGACATTCATCTTCAGAGATGTGATTTCTCTAAAGATTTTTCCATTTGCTGAAGAAATATGGGCGCTTAGAAAACTCATAACAAATCTCCTCTCAACAAGATCTCACTTGATCATTCTTATGAGATCTGTTTTATGTTCTTAAATTTAACAAGCTTGCTTATGGTTAAGCGTTTTGAGAAATCCATACCTCTAAGAATGAGCAACAGTAATGGTGATGCTTGTGTTAGTGCTGCTGTGAAGACAGTATTTGTTATTCTTTAGTGTGAAAGCATGCATAAAATATTTCACCTAATCTATTGTAGCCACAAGAGGGCAGCACACTCTGTGGAACAGCAAATGTTTAGCTTACAGCAATCTATCTGACAATAATAGGTGAGGCTATATGGTATTTTGGAAAATACCATAGTAAAATGTTTGTAATGTCAGTCTGGCTCTGTTTATGTTATCATATCCTGAATTGAATAAGATTAATTACCAGATGAATGTACATTATTGGAAGAAAATGTGAGTAGTACTTTCTTGGTTTCTAAGATTTGAATTGCTCATGAATCTTTCTAACGTGTTGTATGCTTCTCAAAATGTCCCACCCGTATGTTTCAGTTCTACAGTATAGGTCTCTATAAGTGGCATCTAGTTATCCTATCCTTAGTGAACACAGCAAATTTGCACATTACTAGAGCATTGAGTTAGCAGCGCAAAGCTCATGGGTTCGAATGCTAGGGAACACACATATGATGACATGCATAAATTGAATGCACTGTAAGTCGTTTTGAATACTCTGTCAAATGCATAAAGATGTCAATTTGACCCCATGTGAAGCAGCTGTGACGCGCATACCCTCAGCAGCATCTAGTGGCGGAGGCGCGCAACGCTCGCGGATGAGAGAAAGCAGCTGGAGCGCATTCACTATGGACCAGCAACGCCGCTGCGCGCTCTAACCGCGACGCTCCACATTTATTCCACCTGGACACCTCTCCAAACGCACAGGTAGGCGAACACGACACTGTCCAGGTGCCGATGGAGCGTCCATCGCTGGCGTGTAGAGTAGACATGTAGGAGCGCGTCACATGTTGGCACAATGAGGAATCCACTTGGCGTTTATGGATCTTGGTGCGCGGAGGCGCTCCTTCCTCCTCCAAAGCCGATGGCAGAAATCCGTTTTCCCACGCGTAGGGTGATGATAACAGAGCTGGTGTGTTTAGAAACGCGTAAATGGAATGCGTATTTAAGGACGGGGTCATGCGCATCGCAGGCAAGACGCGTACGGAGTCGCGGTATTGAGCGACGCATTTGTTCGGTTAAAAATAATCTGTGGCGATTTTTACCCCCCAAGAGCGCTAAAGCGTTTTGGAGATCCTGTCAATTTAAGCGTAAAGCGAAATGTAGATGCAGAATGTCATGCAGCGCGTAACAAAGAAACGGCGCGTGTAGGGTTAACACGTGAAAGATGCTGAAGTGGGTTATTTGAGCCAGTCAACATAAACGTGCTTGAAGTTATTAACATCCTTGTCCTTCAATAGAATGATAGCAGTAAAAAAATGCGTTGAAAAGGAAATAAACCTGATTAAAACGCATCCCCATACAGTAGCTTATTATGGGACATGCAAGCACAACGCATTCACATGCATGCTTTTATCCATAGCAACCTACAGTGCATTGAAGGTATGCATTTTATTTTTGAATCGAGCCCACAACATTTGCACTGCTAAACTGATGCTCTACCAAATTATCTACAGAAACACCTAGATCCTCATATAAAAGATCCTCAATAGTAAGTACACTGGGTCTCTTGAGGTCAGCCTGACCATGACAATGCTTTAGGTGTTGTAAATGAACTGGAATAAGTGTTGTACAATTTATTCCAGTAAATATTTTACATATTGAGTTTAATTAGTGACCAAAAGTAATATTTGATCAATATGTTTGTATGTTTAATGCCCTCAATATGTTTACGGTATATGTTATTAATGTGTCCAACAAGTATGAGGTGTATATTACAAGACAGAACACTAAACTTTTTAGATATTTATTGGACAAAATGAATTGGCAAAAGGGCAAACTACACTATTAGAATGTACGAAAATATACATAGAAAAACCAAACGTTCACATAAAGCATGCATTGACTAATTTACAGTTTGAGGCATGCAACGGACTACTGTTATTAAAGGGATAGTTCACCATTCTTATGTCATTCCAAACCCGTATGACTTTATTTCTTCTGCAGAACACAAAAGATATTTTAAAGAATTTTGGTAACCAAACAACATTGGCCCCCATTGACTTCCATTAATTGAAACAAAACCACTGAGACATTTCTCGAAATATCTTCTTTTGTGTTCCACAGAAGAAAAAGTCATACACAGGTTGAGTAAATGACATAATTTTTATTTTTGGGTGAACCATCCCTTTAATATTTTGTTGATCCTCTCTTATAGAATTATTTTCTAGACTTGGAACTTTACTTGAATTTTTGAACGTGTTGTGTGTCATTTTTTTTTTTCAAGGCTCCTTAAATTCTTCCCAAAACTGAGCTTCAGTTTACAACTATACAACTCGAATGATATATTTGAACAAAAAGCATGGACATCACTTACTGTATATCTTTGTGTATGTACCTATTCAAAACTAGACTTTATTTAAACAAAACATAAATATAAAACCCCTGGAGAAGACATTGATGCTTTCATAAAGTTGAACTTTTGATTTTAACCTTATAGATATACCCCTGTGACCACCAGCCCCTGATTTCCCCAGTATCTCTAGGCCTACATGATCTTGAACTGTGCTTTGATCAGATGTGATATTCTTTATAATGAACCACAGGTAAAATACAAATAAAAAAGCTAGGATTGCATTAAGTAACAGTAACAGACAGTTTGTTGAAAGTAGTTGGATGATATTAAACCCTTTACTTTTTATAAACAGTGGTTTAGGACTGTTTAGTTCAAGTGTTGTTTTTTCTAGTCTCCTTGGAGGTGTTAGATCTTTGCAGATGTGCCCTCTATATTATTTCTGCTTCCCACGTACACAACCAAATATAGATCCATACATCAACGGATCGGTCCTTGTGGATCATGCTAAGTAGGCTGAAAATGATGGATACTCCCTGAAGAGGTGGAGCTCACCGGGGTCTTAGTAAATGTCTGTGGCAGAACTGTCGAGATCTTTGCTGGTTTGCCTTATAGACTCATAAGCTGAAGTATGTGCCATAACAGTGGTTCTCAAAAAGTGGGCGGCAACCTACAAATGGGTCGCAAGTCTGTTCTCTTAGGGTCGTAGACGGCAGGAAAAAACTTCTGAATGCAGATTATAAAACACAATTATATTCACGAACAGATAGCGAAAAAAAACAACTTTTACTTTTGACACCAAAGGCAGTAAATCCAATCAAACTCAAGGGTATTTCAATGCAAATTCACTAGTCTCTTGGTAGAAGCCAGTCAAATGAGGCAGAGGACAGCATCGACAGGTGCGTTGCATCCCATTGTGAACAGAGGAAAGAAAACATGACCCAAACTACATTAAATATGCCCTCGCTTGTAATGAGGATAAACATGGTTTGTGTCGACCTCAATGTGTTTTATGCAGTGTCTCGTATTCAATATTTGCTCCTTGTGTTTGGCTGATTAAGTGATTTACAAAATGTAAAATGTTCTTGTCTACCTCAACTATTTCTCCTAGACATCAGGGAGAGTCAGTGTGAAATGCTTAAATCTCATCCATCAGAAATCAGAAAAATGTCTGCATTAGAGTTTGAGAAGAGATGTCAACAATGTGTCAAACTGAGCTCAGATTTGTCAAGTCTGCAATCAAAAGTCAATGTTATTGAAGATCTCAATATGAACTCAAATATTTCTCATCAAGTTGATCCAGATGATTTCACCTCTTTAGTCTACATTTATTTCTACACCTTCATGTATTTGAACAATTGTCTCATGCGTTTCTGTTTTTATTTCTCCTATTAAGGAATTTTAGGGGAAGCATCTGAGACTAAGTCGAGACTGTGAAATATCAACTTCTGAGCATGTTTTTCTAGTATGTCATATTACTCATTTTTGTGTAGTCATTTTAGTACATTTCAATTCGGTGTAGCATGGGCGTGTTTGTGTGCCTTCTTCGATAGATTTGAGGACTATTAAATAAATGAATCGATTCGCATATCAATTCACAAAAGAAAAAAGAAAGAAAAGTAGCGCAACGGAAGTGAAATAAATGATTAAAATGCTGAAGGAGCAGTGGGTGTTGAGTCTTGAGTCATCATCGCTGCATCACAGCTGTCTGTCTCCTGCAGCGGAGCGCATGTTCATATCGACAAGATTTCTCTCAAACATCTACAACATCTCTCGCTGCGAGTTCTATAAATGATCAAAGCGTCCCTTGCAATTAGGTCTCGTCTGTTACACGGAGACATTTTCATCGTCTCAGATCTGAAATTAGTGCGGGAGGCCTGCAGACTAAACTCATGGACGGCAGTGTGTGTGTGTGTTAATAACATAAATATCACTGTCACTCACAATTTTAATTTCTTTCATTTAGATTTATCCAACAAACTAATAGTGTCTGAAATGATGTTACATTATCTGTTGTTGTGTTCAGTCCTGTTATAGCAAATGATAAAGATTCTTGAATAGTTCGCATTGGCCTGAGATGGATTTAGACTCTCAGACTGGGCTTGTAGTAGCATGCAAATGAAATCTTTGAAATTTACATTGATCTCAAGTATTTGTGTGCGGTGTTGTGTTTGTAACAGGGTGTGAGCTCTACTGACAGGCACATTTAGAGCTGAATCATGTTTCCACCAGAACACAAATGCTTATCTATAATAATTCCTGTCATACTTCCTTTGTTGTTTGACCTGATGTTTTTAGTTCTCCAGGTGTCAGCAGATTCATATACCTTTCAAAGCGTAAATTCGTTTTTTTATATAGTTTGTTTTTATGGCTTGTTGTTTGTTTGTACTTCCTGATCTTTATTATATTGTTATGTCGTTACAACAAACCAAACTGTTTGTTAAAGAGTTAATTTTTTTAGAATCTTATCACTACCTATTTTTTCAATTAACAGCATTAAGTCAGTTTCTCAGCATTTAGATGCTGACGGTAATATACTGTACGCTATGTTTGTCTGATCCAGGATCAGGGTTTTAAGCACTGGTGTTGCTTGCCATCTGGTCATCATGATGTGTGAGTGTATGAATATAGATATTGACAGGTGATTTGCTGCCTGTAACTGCTGGTCTTGGATCAGTTTACACACTCCAAATCCAGAGCAATGACCCGAGGCGAAAGCTGATTTTGCAGCAGCGGCTGCAGCTGTGAAGAAATTGTTTTTATTTCTAAAATTAAAAGGATAGGTCACCCAAAAATGACAATTCTTAAACTCACCATCATGTCATTCCAAACCTGTATTTTGAAGCTAAAGAAGATATTTTGAAGAATGTTTATAACCACACAAATAACTTCCATTGTATATGGACACAAAACCACTGAGACATTTCTTAAAATATCTGCTTTTGTGTTCCACAGAAGAAAGCGTCATAGAGTGTCACTGAACGACGTGTGGGTGAATAAATGATGACAGAATTCAAACCATCCCTTTAAAATATTTTTGTTCAATTACATACACAAAATAGTGTTGTTTGTGGAATAAATACTGTATGTTCAATCAATTATAAAGCAAAATTAAAATTATATGACACATTTTGATTTGTCATATGTCTGTTCTACACTGTGCTTTCTGTAACAATGAATTTGCAACAAAGTAAATGTAAACGTAATTGATGATGCCAGATTCAAGCGTTTTCTTGAGTACTAAAAAAATCATGAATAAAATAGTTAAGAAATCAAAATCTTTAAAGGGACAGTTCACCCAAAAACGAAAATTCTGTCATGAATTACTCTCTAGTTGTTCCAAACCTGTATACATATGTGTTTGGTTGAACACAAAGATATTTGGACGAATGCTTGTAACCAACCAGTTCTTGGACTCCATTGACTACCATAGTAGGAAAAATGACAATGGTAGTCCAAAGTGCCCCAGAACTGTTTGCTTTTCTGCATTCTTCAAAATATCAACAGAACAAAAAAAGTAAAGTACATTTTCCTACTATGCGATAGTATCTTTCTAATCTTTCAAATATCTTTCTCTGTGTTCATCGTAACAAATAAATGTATACAGATTTGGAACAACTCAAAAGTGAGTAAATGAAGGCAGAATTTTTGTTTTTGGGTGAACTATCCGGGGAATTCAGAAAATCACTTTCTGGTCACACGATGTGCTCAATCTGTGGCGTGTGTTTTTACACGTGATGTGAGTGTGCTGCGATCACACCTGTTAGACGGGCTGAGAACACCACACGGCCTCTGGAACGTATTGAGCCGCTCACAGCGTCACACACCAGCCGTAAGCGATCGTGAAATAGCACAACAGATATTTCCAAATGAAAAGTTTTCCTCTGATTTAATTTCTGTTTGGTGGTCCAAGCCAAACGGTTTCTCTTGCTGTCACGTGAATTCAGATGTAAGTCTCTCCTTCACAGGCCTAGTTATTTATAGAAAAAACCCCAGAAATAACAAGCCCATGACTGCTGATAGAGAAAAAACTGAGAAGCTGAAGATACAGTGGATGGTCACAACATCTGCTTTTTGAACCGCCAGCGTGTTTGCAGAAAGTCAATGTTGGGGCTCCAGAGAGACCACGAGCCATGTGGACTGGGGATTTCTTTATTTAGATGGTGTTGGAGCTGAGGGATCAGACATGTCTGTGTTGAGCTTTTGGATGAGCTCTTTAGCTCTCTGTGGAACAGAGATGTAGTAGAATCCGGGATCCGGAGACAGCTGGTAATAACACAACTGTTTCCACACATATTCAGCACATATATACTGTAAGTTAGAGGAAAATGTTATTGCTCTTTCATAGCTCCAGCGATTCGATGGGGTTGTGTTTCATTTGAGCATGAACTTATTCTCAAATGTTTCTCCTAAAATTGCTAAGGAGAACTTAAAACTAAAGTGAGACTGTAATTGTTGAAATCCATGAAGAGTATGGAGGTGTAAATGAATGTAGATTTTAGAGGTAACAAATCTGGATTTGGGTAAATTTGATGAGAAATGTTTGAGTTCACATTGAGATCTTCAACAATATTGACGTTTGATTGCAAACTTGACAAATCTGAGCACAACTTGACACATTGCTGAGATCTCTTCTGAAACTCTAATGACAGAGACATTTGTGAGTTTTCTGACTCTTTTTCTCGGGAGAAATATCTGAGACGCAGATGAGAGCTAATGTTTCCTTTTCATTTATTCTCATTGATGTCCATTAAAAACTGAGATATTAAAATGAAAATTCTGTCATCATTTACTCACCCTTTGTCATTTCTTTCTTCCACAGAACACAAAAGAAGATATTTTGAAGAATGTTGTTAACTGGACCCCATTCACTTGCATTGACTTTGTGTCCATGCAATAGAAGTGAATGGGGTCCGGTGCTGTTCGGTTACCAACTTTCTTCAAAATATCTGTTTTTGTGTTGTCCAGAAGAAAGAAAGTCGTACAGGTTTGAAATGACACGAGGGTGAGTAAATGATGACAGAATTTTCATTTTTGGGTGAACTATCGCTTTAAAGGATAGTACATGAGCAGGCTATCCAGGACAGAAGGTAGAGGCCTTCATTTCAAAGCTCGAAGCAGTTGGTTTCTACAGAATCCAATGCCGCAGGGACCTTTAGCTAAATCTTACGTGTGCTTCACGTGCCTAATTGTGAAAGATAAGAGGCTATTAAGCGTTAATAATTTACCTACAGCTCCCTCAGAAAAAAAACAAACATCTACCCCTGATGTACGCTTAGTGAGGGCTGTAATGTGCTCCACACGCTCTCTGGTGTAGAGGAAGCATGTTGTCATTTGTAAATCCATTACAGAGTTTACGCACTAACAGTGATGGACCCTTAAACAGCAGAATGTAGATTTAAACACATTTTGTCAGCTTAGGTTGACATTTACTTGCTTTTATCCAAAGTGACTTACAGTGCAAGGCATACCTCTTTTATCAGGTGTTTACCTACTAGGAACAGATATTTTGAGAAATGTCTCAGCGGTTTGTGTTCATACAATGGAAGTCAATGAGGGTCAGTGTTGTTTGGTCATCAGCATTCTTCAAAATATCTTCTTTTATGTTCTGCAGAAGAAAGAAAGTCATACAGGTTTGGAATGACCTGAGGATGAGAAAATGATCGCAATATGCAAATGTGCCACCCTAGTGTACATTTGTGCATCCTAAGAAGTCAATGGACTACTTGCATGTAGCCTTGTGACGTACTTCAGACTTGTAATCGTACGGCTCACCAGGTTCCGGTTATATGTATTTACAAAGGGGCGTTGCTCCCTGTGACACCTAAACGTTTAAAAATAAGATTTTTACACACATACATTATCAGCGACATAAGAAGAAATATTCTAAACATCACTAGGTCCATCATCTTCAAAAGATCTGAGAAAGCAATGGCTGGTGAACGATAGCGTTTCACTTTTTCTCCTCACACACAGCTCCGTTGCAGACATTTAACCACCGGACGCACATCACAGAAGGCTGAAGGAGACTAACGGGGAATCATAGCAGCACTGTTTGGATTAAAGGAACAATACAGGGTTTTTAGGAGGATCTATTGACAGAAATGCAATATAATATACAAAACTATTTCTCAGAGGTGTATAAAGACCTTACGTAATGAACCGTTATGTTTGTAATACCTTAGAATAAGCGGTTTATATCTACATACAGAGCGGCCCTACATACATTGAATTCGCCGCCATGTTTTGTACAGCAGCCCTAAACGGACAAACAACTCTACGACGCGCGTTTCCTCTTCCTCTCCGCTGCGGTATCGTGGTGAAACGGATCGCGGGATGATCTGTACGGATCGTACTCTACGGTTCGGAACACATGTGACCCGCGGATGAACTGAAAGTTTATTCATCATCGAGTAAGAGAGTAAAACGCGCTCTCGCTCCAGTCTTAGCGCCAATGCGCTCTCGCTCTCTCTCTCCAGTATCTGGACGAGTACAATATTAAAGCAGTTCCAGATAAACAATGACACTCAAAACTGCTCCGTCACACAGCTAATATTACAACAACAACAACAACAACAACAACATATCTTGGTTGTAACAAACAGAAAAACCAATGTTACTCACATACTGATCCGAATCAAAGCATCCTCGGGGGTGATTTTTAGACGATCTTTCTCTCCAACGTCTCTCTGCTGGAAAGTATCTCCATAGATATCTGTGAGTATCTCTGCTAAAAGCCTCAGTACCGCAGGTCCTAACGCGTCTCTGCTGGAAAGTCTTTATAATATTAACACAGGTCCTAGTTCCTGTCTGACTTTTATCCTTCTTTTTATACTTAATATCCACAGACCTTTCATTTTATGTGATAAATAAGACATGGCTCTTTCTGTAGTCTTTCTAATGCCCGCTTGATCTCTTTCCTGCGTCAACATGAGAAGACACGCTGTCGCAGCCGACGACATCTTTTTGTACTGTGGTGGCCACCGTCTTGTTTGGACTGAGAGGTTCGATGCAAATCTATAATACAACGCTAGTGGCCGCTGTCAATCAAAAACTGCGCCCTTAAAGAACTACAGACTTTAAATACTGCAGTGTTTCATGCGTGAGGGAGCATGGAGCTGACCAACACACGCAACACATTTTTATTCAATGTTTGGATCACTATGTTGTGTCGTTTTTTTATTGACAAATGTAATGCTATCCATGTAAATGTAAGTAAATGCAATTTCTCTCAATAGGCCTATGTAAAAAGTGTAGTTATAAATGCCACAAAATTGTGTGCAGTTAATGTATTTATTTGGCATTAAATCTGCTCATTGCTATTTTAAAATACTCATATTTTTAAATACTTTGCAATGTGAATGAACGGCTAATTCATTTAAAATCCACATAGAACATTTAGCAATCATTGTATGGTGTCATTTTATTGTCGTTAAAATGTATGAAATATAATCTAACGGTGTTTAGGAAAGCGATGGACTGCTGCAGGGTGCATACAACGGCTTTATTATTCTGGAGTTGAGCTAATTTAAGATCTGTCATAAAAACCCCCATTAAAGCATGTTAACATCACAAACAGGATTTATTGCTTTTAATTAAGTGACCGTCCTAAAACTAGAAATAATCCATGATCTCAGCATGTAGATATGCTGAACACGGTGGTTACCGGAAATGACTGAGCCGCATCGAGGAGAACGCGGAAGACTACGTGCAAGTAGTCCGCTGTTCAACTAAATATGCTTTGGTCAAAGGCTGAACTGGGCTCAGAACATCTCATGAGATGTACAAGTTCATTAAAGAGAATCATCAAAAAATAAAAAACCCGCGTAACGTTAAGGGGAATCTTAAGGGGAAATATATAAAAATCTAAATAAAAAATGATGTTTTACACAATGGTGTCAGTAAGATGGAATAATAACTATAAGAGCTCAATCAGCAGGGAACATCAAGTGTCCATTTCCTTCACTTATCTCTGTTAACAAAGGACCTCACACATGATTTGTGGATCTTTGATGGCTCGGTTAAAGGAAGTGTTTAGTGAGTGCTGGCCGGAGATGGGAAGCAGACAGGGTCAGCTGAAAAACGAGCCGTAGCCCAGTGGTTAGTGTGCCTGACACACACACGTATACTGTATATATATGAGCTGTTGGCTCACGGGGACCCGGGTTTGAGTCGACCTGAGTCATGTCTCGATCCCACACCCCAACTCTTACCCTCATGCTCCTGTCTGCCTCAACTGTGTTTATATAAAAATTGAGGGAAAAAATGCTTGTATCTGTTAGTTTCATCTGAGTGTAAGTTTTGAGAAGTGAGAAAAACTCTTCTGGGTAGGGTTGGGTATCGGTTTTGTATATATATATACTATTGATTGATATATATATTCCTTTCAATTACAATCCGATTCCTAACCTTTCGATTCCGAATTGGAATCGATCTTCGCTTCCCAACCCTACTTCTTGGTGAAAATTGATCAGAAAAACCTGAAGTCTTTTGCTTTCTCAGGTGAGCTGAGAAAGATCTTCCCCAAAAGATCACCTTGCTCCTGATTTCGTGATCCAGGAAAAAGAGATTTTGCGTAAAACATAAAGACCTAACCTGTATGACTTTTTTATGACACAAAAGAAAATATTTTAAAGAATGTTGTTAACTGGACCCCATTCACTTGCATTGGCTTTGTGTCCATACAGTAGAAGTGAATGGGGTCCGGTGCTGTTCGGTTACCAACTTTCTTCAAAATATCATCTTTTGTGTTCTGCAGAAAGTCATAAAGGTTTGAAATGACAAGAGGGTGATGACAGAATTTTCATTTTTGGGTGAACTATCACTTTAAAGAGTTGTTGTACAGTTTTCATTAAAAACTGAATCTTGAGTTTTATTAACATCTATGCATCTTTAATATCTCAGTTGTGCCTTCAAGTCATTAATGCGATTACATAGAGAGAAGTTGGATAAGTTTTGCTCCTGAGGAAGATACGCCAGAAATCTCACGTATTTCTCCTTTAGAAAACCTCTCAATGTCACAAACTTTTCTCAGATTCTTAATTCATTTTAAATGAATTATTTTATAATGTGATTTGTTTTTTAAAAGCACAGATATTCTATGAAGTATTTTACAGTAAGCAACACAAGGGCCGTTTCTCAATATGCGTTCTTCAGCGGTCTTGTGTTCTCGCTCTACGTCATCAATAACCGTCCGGTTCACTCAAGAACACAAGAACAGAGAATGCGTGAAAGTACCCGGATGTGTTCTCGATATCAAGGATGCATCGAATGCAGCCTTGTGCGCGTACCGAACCCACCTGAAGTCCCAGAAGTGACTGCGGCGCGTCCATCCAAGTTTGTTCTTCCGAGGCTGCCTCGCAAGTCCGGTCTCCGTGAGAACACAAGTCCGTTCTTTGCGTTCTTGGAATTGAGAAACGGCCGAGGTCACGTGAGCTGCATGCATATAATTATGTTTGCAAACTTTGCCATAGTTTTAGCTTCCTGTATTTTAAGCAAAGTGCCTGTCTCTTTTATTTCTCCTAAGATTTGTTTGATTAAGAACATTTGGAACACAGTTGAACCGTAAAACATTATATATCTGAGAGCTGCATTATGTCTCCTGACATTTGTCTCTGGGTGATTATATCAGCTCAGCAATTGAAAGATTAAACTGTTCTTTTCATTTCTGCCTGATAGATGTTAATATGGTGAGGATTCAGCGATAACGTTTCGTTGTGACGTTTCAGGGCTTGATCATCCACTGCAGTTATGGACATTTTTGAATTATATATATAATGTGTTTCTATGCACTTTTGTTTATTAGAATAAAGCCCTGATGTGCTGTAGTTTGCCTTTTTTGACATGTAATTTTGGAAAATAATTATAGTGAGTTTGGCTCCTCCATTTATACCACACACTTCATATTGGGATTATTAGAAGCAAGTATTGTGCAAATATTCCTTCTGGACATCAATTTTGGCCACTACTGTATCTGTGCAAACAAGGGGAATAAGGGCATCCATTTCCTTCCCCTTCTTTTGGATGTTTGCTGTGACTCTATATGACTGCAGTGACACAAACTCACGACATGAATCATCATCAGCGACAGTTTTACGTAAGAGCTGGTTATCAAACAGTTGTCTCTAGACAAACACACAAATGCAGTTCCTTCATCCCTGATGTTTTTATAATTCAACTTTAAGATGATGGAAGATCGCCTTATACCGATGATGTAGTGCAAGCTTATACTGTATGTGTAGCCACACAGCCAATATGAATAATGAAATATCCACGTTAGGCCGAGAGTCTGCTGCCCAACCAACGTCTACATAGACAATTTTTTAAAAGAAAATGATTGTAGACCAGCGTCTGAAGCATGTCTATTAATTCAAAACAAACACAGGTGAGCTTCAGTCTTAACCGTGCATTTAGTGACTGGCATACATTTCATTCTGGTTCATGTTGGTTTAGTCCTGGTCTAGGTGATGTAGGGTAGCGCTGAAATTGTGAAGCAGATGAACAGGTATAAACTCTATAAACACAAATGAGAAATGTAACAACAGATTCATTGTAACGTGTCATGGTTTGTGGGTGTGTCATCTAAGGCTGAGGCTGTTGTGTGTGTGTGTGTGTGTGTGTGTGTGTAGGGTTCTGGGTTGGAGATAATTACCCAAACAGGCGCAGATGCTCAGCATGGCTCATTTTTTGTCAGGGCTTGACCTTTGCTGTGTTTTTCATCTGTGTCTGTGTGTGTTTTCAGTCATAATCCCCTTCACTGCTAAATTGTACTAAGAAGGGTAACCAATTAACATAAAATTAACCATGGATTTATTATGGTGTTATTAAAAGTGTTGTTTTTTTTGGCAGATTGATTACCATTTGTACCAAAATTTGTCGTTTTACAACAAATAATGGTTGAACTGTGCACTGTAAAACTTTGCTGGAGTTTTGCAGCAGGTTTGCCAGTAACTTACTGTAGATTTAATCACTCAATGCTACTTTCCTATTAGTACCGTTTTCAGTTTGAGTTCAATTTGACTTTAATCAGATATTGAGCCTCGTTTTATGAAAGAAAATAAAAGAACTAGGTAAGTTTATGTTTAAAACTAAATCGTCAATTAAATCTACAGTAAATTACTGGCAAACCTGCTGCAAAATACAGCAAAGTTTTACAGTGTGGTTACTGTAGTAAAACCATTGGTTAATTTGCCATAAGGGTTGTTTTAAGCAGCCCTTACAAAAATGAACTATGCTTTCACTACTATTTAAACTAAAAAAAAGCCACAAGTACTATGGCAACCACGGTAAAGTACAAATTAACCATGGTCTTGGTATAGTAACCTTAGTTTCACCATTATATTTGTAGTAAAACTCTTATTTTACAACTAGTAATTAATACACCAAAAAAACGTTTACTATAGTAAAAACAAGGTTACGTTTTTGTAAGGGCGCAGCCACGATTGCTAGAAAAGTACCTAAAAATTGTGTTTACTGCCTTCCTCACAGGTATCAACACAGTGCTATTTGTGTCAAGCAGATAGCATTGAGTTTTGACAATAAAATAAGAGACATTATAATCTGAGATTATTTATACACAAATGAGAAGCGTTCACTCTAAAAAGTATGTCAAAGAATGTAAAAGCAGCACCCATGGGTCCATGCCTCCAGCTTTATGTATCCTGTTGGTTTTTTGGGTTCTCTGATGGACTGTGTCACGTTCTTTCAGGTTATGCCACCCCGCAGGCTGACTGGAAATCCAGCCGTAAAAGAGAAGGGCTGATCCCAGACCCCCCCGTGCTCCCGCTGCTGCGCCTCTCCCTGTCCCCATGGCGACAGGAGGCCATGCCCCCGAGACAGATGTGTTAATCAACCTGCATCAGGTGAGAGATTCCACCACCCCGGATACTTTGTGAATTTTAGATGATTTCACTTGTCACAAAACTGCAGTATGTAAGTGATGCTTATTGATGTTGCCACCTACCGGATCAGGCTGTTTCAACCCATAGTTGGGTCAAATATGGACGAACCCATCCGTTGAGTGGCAAATAACCCATACTGGGTCAAATATAGATGTTTTCTAGGTTAATTTAGTTGGGTTTGTCCATATTTGACTCCTCCCTCTTTCAAAATGAAACTGAAGTGTTGAATGATGTCATAAAATTGTTTGATCAGTGTTTTCAGAATTGAGACACTGTAAGTTTGGATGCTTGTATATTTCAAATGTGAAATTTGTCAGTGTTTTGATGCACAATATTTTATAGGGTTAACATCAATTTTGATGTCATGCTGGTTGATGTATGATGAATGTCTGTTTGACGAATTGTTATAGAAATAAAGTAAATATGTGGCATTGAAGGCAGGCGTTGTTGTTTTCTGAGCTGCGGCAGGGAAGGGGAAGGTGGCGCAGCGCCAGGTGGGAAGGTGCAGGTGCTGGGTTACATATGATGGCTGGGCACAGAGGACAATACCATGGTTCTGACCTTCGTCTCATTTGACACTTGGGATGCAGGGTTCTCAGGCCATGCGTATATCTGAATGGCTCTTTTTGTGCATGCTCGCGTATATGTGTGTCTGTGTATTGTGTGAAATAGAAAGTGTTTCTTAGATCGGCTGAAACTTGATCACAGTGGACTTTCAAATGGGTAGAAAACCCTAGAAACTTTATAACTGTAAATAGGGCTCTGAATGGCGGATGTTCAAAAGTTTAGGGTCGCTTAAAGGGTTAGTTCACCCAAACGTGAAAATTCTGTCATTATTTACTCACCCACAGATTGTTCCAAACCTGTTTAAATTTCTTGTTCTGCTGAACTCAGAGAAAGATAATTGGAAGAATGTCACTGACCAAACAGATCTCATCCCCTATTTACGGCCATAGTAGGGAAAATAAATACTATATGAGTCAATGGGGGATGGGATCTGTTTGGTTACTGACATTCTTCCAAATATCTTCCTTTGTGTTTAGAGGAACAAATAAATGTACAGTATATAGGAAATTTATACATCTGTGGGTGAGTAAATTATGACAGAATTTTCATTTTTCGGTGAACTGTCCCTTAATGTTTCTCATGATCTACAGGCATTTTCTTAAATGTTAGATTTTTGTAGACAATAATATAATTATGCGAACATATGAAATTATTTAATTTCATATTAAATTATATATTTTTAATCAAATTGTTGCTTGCTGTTACTTAAATTTTAGTTGATTTTTTAAAAAGTTAATACAATGTTAAACAATTTTAATAGAGTTTTAAATGAATTTACACCGTAGATCGTTAATCCTGTGTAAAGATAGAAATATTGGAATATATACGTTTGCTTTTTGAGATTTCTGTACTTGTCATTTTTTTCATAATGCTTTTTAAAAATTGGTGATATTGCGATTGGCATGCATAAAGTAAGATGAATAGGCTTTTTTGGGGTTAATACATATGTCCCAGATTATCAAATTTAGGTCGAATTTTTGGCACAAAAACACTAATAGGTGTGGCATGTTTCCTCTGGGTATAATATCTACCTTCTTTCTTCTGGTGTGGTTAGAAAACATCTTAGGGATTTCAGAAAAGTCTAATGTGTTAGATAGATATCGAAATAAATCGCAGGTGTCAAAATTGCAAAAAATGTCCCAGATTACCAGAATTCACCCTAATGAAACATTTCCGTTTAAGATCCCTGGACCACCTGCAGTATAACTCAAGCTATAACTAATACTACACCTGTCATTATGATGTGTTGTTAAACGTTCAGGGCTGCTGTTATAAAGAGCCGGTTCATCAAAGGTCTTCAGAGATGATGTGATCATTGCTTGATGTTCAGTGTCATTGGACCGTGACTCTTCTCTTGTTGATGCGAGGGTTTCTTGACTCTCAGAGGAAGCAGAGGGAACGGGGACGTGTCTCAGTGCTGTGTTATTAAAGACAGACATCTTCTGCGCTATAAAAATGTAAAATAAATACACTGTAAAGAACCTCACTGACATTAGATGTCGTTGCCCTGGAATGATGGGACATACTGTATTGTGGGTAAATGTGTTTGGATGATTTTAGGCCCCAATCTGTTCACCGTGGCATCAGTTATCAGATGAATTGCTTCGTGTCGACCTGCCTGCGGATGGCCATTTGGCAAGTCGTGACTGGACCATCAGATCACATTTCAGCACTGTTTGTATCGGCTGAACGAAATGTTTTGTGATAATATAGTGCACAGCAGACATCGTGTTACTGTTGCATTCGAGACTTTTAAAAGAATAATGAGAATGTCTTATGTGCATGCAGAGTTTTACGCTGAAAAGAAGCCTTTATCTCTCCTCTCAAGCAGCGCCTTCCAGCTGAATTGACAGAAATCAGCACAGAATGAGAAAATCAATAGCAGTATGTGAGAAGATTTGACAAGGCCGAGTGATGGCTCAGTGAATCAGAGAACTGCACACAGATTCCACACACAAATATTTGACCGAGTGATATTTATACTTTATACAAAATCCAGTGGCAGCAGGGACCACGCAAATCTGATGTCACACACGTCTGTTTTTATAGATGATAGTGTGCGCAGTACAAACCATGTTCATGTTGCTCCCTTTTGCCCTTTGACTTTCTGATGTGGAAATAAATTGTGTACGTATGTGATTTTTTGCAAAGTCAAAAGGGTCAATTTGGATGAATGTTGCGATGTAAAATTCTCCTAATATCTCCATTCTGTTTACACTGTCGAAAGGGGTAGAATTGATAAGAATTGTACATCTCAAGATTTGTTCAAACGGACCCTTTAGACGTTCTTAAAGGGACAGTACACCCCAAAACATTTACTCATCCTCGAGTTGTTGCAAATCTGTGTACATTTCTTTGTTCTGATGAACACAGAGAAAGATATTTGGACAAATGCTTGTAACCAAACAGTTTGTGGCCACCATTGACTACCATAGTAGGAAAAATGACAATGGTAGTCCAAAGTGCCCCAGAACTGTTTTCTTTCCTACATTCTTCAAAATATCTTCTTTTGTGTTCAACAGAACAAAGACATTTATAAAGGAATTTTTCATACTATGGAAAAGCAGATTTCATATTTGGCACAATGTGAGGGTAAGTAAATGAATACATTTTCATTTTTAGGTGAACTGTTCCTTTAATGCACGGTGGAGACTTCTTGTGGTCTTGCCTTCTGTGTTACTTAGAAATACAGCAGATTATAGTGGTAAAGTTTTTTAAATGAGGTAATAATTGTTTTATTTTTATGTAAAGTAAATTGCAATAAATTGCGGTAATTCAAAAAGAGTGTAAATTTGAATTTTAAGTCTCTGCATTGCAGGAGAGCATTTTTGTGCCAAATTCTCTGACCAACAACCTTACAAAATGTACAAACCATTTAGTAAATTAATTTCGGAGTAGAAAAAACACATTAAAAACCTGAATGTGATAGATGACAGATATTCATTTCAGATGTATGATATGGCCGCATTAGAATTTCAATACCAAGTCCTGGGTATTTTTTTGCCATAGTATTTTTGGATGAAGGCAGCTTCTCTGAAATAGCTGTTCTTCTCTGGAACACAAAAAGAGACATTTGAACCAATTTACTGATTTTTACACAGTTGCTTTCAGGTTTCAAAGGATGTAAAAGCAACATAAAAGCAGAAAAATGTGGTCCCTGTGACTTGGAATGACATGAAATATGATAGCTAGGGGAAAAAAAGATTTTAGAAGAAACATCTTGAAAGAAAAACAACTACATTAAATCTCATATTGACAGTTGAGCAAGAAAGACTTTAAAGCAAGATATATTCACAAATCAGATATGGCCGCCATTCTTATTGAGCAAATTCTTTAATTCATTCTTTACATATTCCATTTTTGACGGATAACAGTTACATTTACATTTAGTCATTTAGCAGACACTTTGATCCAAAGCGACTTACAAATGAGGTACTTTGTAAACAATGGAAGCAATTGGAACAACATAAGGACAACAAAAAGCATAAGCGCAGTAAAACTGGTCTCATATAGTATACAGTATCAGGGTTTTTCCTGGTTCAAAATGAGGCGGAGGTGGTGCCATCCTGATCTTGTACACACACACGTAGGCCTACCGTACCTTTAAGTGGCTTAACCAAAGTGACTTTGAGTTTGACATATTAAAAGTTCTAACAAAATTGGATAAAAATGGCAATTATTAAGTTATATAAAACATTACTTTTATTCAACCAAACAGAAATGTTTTTTTTAATCAAATAAAGCTTTTTTATCATTTTCAACTAACTTTTCAGCCCACAATAGCCAACTGAATTAACCAGTATTTCTAAATGAGCAAAGCTCATTCACATCTTGCATTCTCTGTGGTTCACTTTAAATGATTCAAGGATGTCTTATATTCGCTAGTGACTGAAAAGTTCAATAGTTTAAATGAATCGGTTCAAATGAGTCATTCGTGTGCGAGTCGTTCTGAACGCAATGTGTGTTCATACTGGCGAACTCGCTGTGTACAGTATACGCTGATTCAACGATCCAACTGCACAGCTGAAGACATTACAATGATGTACGTCATGTTAACTTAATACATTTCAAGAAATGAAACGTACTTGGATGCAAAACAAACAGCCGTGAAACACAGGCTGGCTCTTGTTCTGCAACTCTTTTTAGCGCCTCAGTGTGCTGATAACGAAACAGCGCCTCCACTGTGGCGTAAAGTCACAACTGCAGTTACAAATGACAGTCTTTTAAATGCACGCAGAATTTCTTGTGAAGACTCGCAACATAATTTTGGCGAGAGCCTGAGGCGGCACGACATTTGACGGAGGCGGCTGCTTCCAATTTCTCTATGCAGAAAAACCCTGAGTATACAAAGCTAAGGTTTTTTTTAAGGTTAGAAAGAGTAGAAAAGAGATTGAAGTCAGAACTAATCGGTCAGGCGCTGACGGATGAGATGTGTTTCAGCCGATTCTTAAAGATGGCTACAGAATCTGCTGATGTTGTAGCAGCGGGCAGATCATGAGATCAACAGATCCAAAGAAGGTACGTGTACGTGAGAGTGATTTTTTCCCTTTTTGGGATGGCACTACAAGACGTCATTCATTTGCAGAGCGTAGGGAACTGGCGGGTACACAAGTCTGTATAAGTCAGTTATAGCAGATGCACATTTTCCCAAGCTTTGGTGCATTTGTAACTGATAGAGAGATGAGCTGAAGGTTGCCTGTAAGTGGTCCCTTGAGGATGCTGCTAGACGTTGCGTTATCAGTGTTTACACTGTACAGGGTCGTGGCTAGACAGTACTCTCTATTCTCAGTGGTCTGAGCTCATGGTCGGCATGGCAACGATGACCTCATAGTGGTGCAAACAGCTGGGGTGACAACCCCCTCAAGCCATCGACCACCCTCCTGCTAATGCCACCTGTTCAGGTGGGGGGGCATGTTGTTCTTTTGTCTAAAAGTTACGCCTCATGCTTCACTGTACAGAGAAACATGAACCAAAATTATGCGGCACATGAAGACTTACAAAGTGTTATTTGTTGTGTTTTGTCATTCTGAAGATTTACTTGGAAATAGAAGTGCATGCTTTAATGGACTGATGCAAACTGAATACACAACCATTTTTTTTCAAATTATAAATATATGTAATCATTATAAATATTTAATATTACATAATTAATATTTATATGATATAAGTGTGTCTGTGTATATATATATATATATATATTAGTTGATATGTGGAACCATTCCATGATTTTTACCAGGAACGTGTTTAATCTGCTAATCCCACAGAAAATTTTAGACCTTTACTTACAAAAATCTTCTTCCTTTTGAGAACCTGTAATGAAATATTTGTCCAGAGTGGAGATGACTCATGGTTGTGTTGTCAAGGGCAGTTTCTGAGGATCTGCGGTGGTCATGTCAGCAATGAGCGACATGATGTGGTGTGTCGAAACAGAGGAAGGCGGCTCTGCTTGCACCTTTTTAATGGAGTTATTTATTAGCGAATGACTCACGATAACAAGCATAAACAAAACATCTCGTTTACATCGCTCTCATTTCTCATCACTCCTTGGCAGCATCTGTGAGTACCAATCCTTTCAAAAATCTCTAATAGCTCTCGCGGAAGAGCCACGTGTTTGTAGAGCAACAGTTTTTCATTTGCTATTTAAACGGTAATATACAGTATATATTCAGTTATGTTTATACAGCTCATTACATTCCAGCTAGCTTTGCATAATAAAGAGAAGAGAAACACAAACATATACAAGTCTACTTCTCTGCATAAAGTCAACATTTCAGAACCTCAGCTAAATAAGTGATAGAAGGGATAGTTCATCCAAAAATGAAAAATCATTTTTATTCTATAAGTAGATCCTAAGTCACTGAAATCTTGTGAAAATGTAAACGTTGTTGTGCTTTCCATCCAAACAAACTGCAGCTGCTCTGTGTGGTTATTGTGCAGTCTCTCCCTCCACAGTACTGTGGCGCTGTCGCAGCATCAATGCATGTGGCGCTTTCGTTGGAATGTGTGTATAACTTTTTCCAGCTCTGCGCAGACCAATCACCTTATGACAAAAAGCATACGGCATTAGAATAGCATCTCTAAAGCATACAGAGCAGTCAGTTCACAAATAGATCTCACTGTGCTTTGATGTCATACTCCGATCCGTCTGCGATCAAACATCTGTCTGGAACGAGGCGGTACGAGTTTTCACCGGTGTCCCCTCGCGCCACAGGCGGTAATTCAAAATAATGAATCGCAACAACCTCTCAACTGTCCCATTGGAGGTAAGTAAAGTCAAAATATATAAATAACTTAAATATACTAACTAAATACTATTTATATAAATGTATACTGATACTCTGACACGTCTAATTGTATGGCCGTTTTTGGCTGTTTAAAGTAAACCGTTTATTTACACAGTGAAGGCAGCGCTTGTTTTAACCAAGATGCTAACGAATATAGGCCTAAGTTAATTACGAAGTTTGTGGGGATACCGTTAAGTGGGTAACGTTAGTATTAAACTTTTAGACTTTTATTAGACTAGTATTAGACTTTTAGCCACTTTTGGTGAATGTATAGCTCTTTTTTTACTTATTGTTGTTTGTGTTGAATGGTTTCCCCATCCATGTTACATAAATTGTCTGTAATTAAATATTTTTATCATATTCAGTTCTGTTTTTATCATTTTTCCTCAGAATTTTCTGTATTTTTCAGTTGAGCAGACAAAAAATTGTAAATATATATATAAATAAATATATTTATTATGATATTATTATGTCATTTGTTATATTTGCACATGTAAAAATACTCACTGACAATGAAAAAATCTGAATAAAGTGGATTATTACAGTTGTTGCTATAAATAGCCCATTGTACTCCTTAACCATAGACCAAAGCAGTGACTTCCAGGCATTTTAATATTTTGTTTATTGTTACATTTGTAAACCAATTTGTGATGTGCTAAATGATTAAATGTAATGTTTTATGAGACTTTATCTAAATCCCTCTTTTTGTCTCCGTGTCTTATTCCCAGGGACACCCAAGGCCAACAGACCCAGCCCACCCTGATGCTCATCCTTGCACTTCCTGGGACACCTAAGGCCAACAGGCGCAGCTCCTGTTCTCTTTTTGCCATAAATACATAGCTACTTGTCATGATCCTGCCTCACCTTGTCATGCTTTTCTAGTCTTGTGGCAGGGTCATGACAGTCCCACGTGTTTTGTGTGCCAGCGCATGATATCTCCTGACCCCGCCCCCTCGTTTCCTCGTTTATCTTCCCATCAGTGTTTCATTCCCCACACCTGCCTCTAGTAAATAGTTTCCCCTATTTAATGCACTTGTTTTTGCTGTCCTGTGCTGGTTCGTTTTGTATTGTAATCTTCTTGTTCCTGTTGCCTTATGTACCTTGTTCCTGCCTTATCCTTGCCTTGTTCCTGCCTTATCCTTGCCTTGTTCCTGCCTTATCCTTGCCTTGTTCCTGCCTTATCCTTGCCTTGTTCCAGTTATTAGTGAGTTTGGTTGCGTTTGGTTTCAGTTCTTGTTTTGCCCCCTTGTGGGAAGTTTTTGTTTGCCGTTATGTCTTCTGTTATTGTGTTTTTCCCCCATCGTGGGTTTTTGTTTTATTCTTTAATAAATATATTTTTGTTGCTGCCACCTGCTGTCTGGGTCTGGGTTCTGCATACTAATCCATGATACTTTAGCAATACAAAATTGTGAAATGCACTGTAGAAATAATTTTGACGCTGCCTACATGGATCCAATAACAATATCACCAACACAATATTAATTATACATTTGATTTCATGAATTTATAATTGTACAATATTGACTATTCTGTGAATATTTATTCAATGTAAATTGTTGTTTATCAATAAACTGTTTGCTTTGTATTTGGTTTTAGTATTTATGCTTATTAAAATATTGTGAATAGCAAATGTGAAATGGTGCCTTGAAGAACCCAAGATGGTTCCAGACCATTTTAATAAAAGGGATCCCCAAGAAGCCTTGAGGGTTCCTTAGAGAACCGCCCTTCATTAAGCGGTGCCTTGAGTTTCCCCTGGGGGTTCTGCCGTTGTGGCAATGTGAAGAACTCCAAATGGTTCCTCAAAGAACCTTTAATTTTTACAGTGCATGACAAGACGCATGAAACTGTGATAAAAATGTTTTGAACTTTTCCTGAACACATGTAGAAATATTACTGTTGTATTGCTTAAGTGAATGTGAACTTGTTTTCTTTGCCGTATTTGAGGTCTGAAAAATACAGAGCATCTTTTCTGTTATTTTGACCTGTTTCTCAAATGAGTGCAATAGAAACAGTATTTTTATTTCAAAATTGGGAGAAATATTGTTATCAGTTCACAGATTGAAACAAAAATGACAGTTTTACCTAAACACATACAGTACCTATAAACAGTACATTTTAAAATCAGAAAACCCCTATATTCACCCCATGTTGTTCAAAACCTGTATGTGACTTTGTTTCTGTGGAACACAAACGAAGATATTTGGAGAAATGTCCCAGTGGTTTTGTGTCCATACAATGGAAGTCAAAGGGGTTCGGTGTTGTTTGGTCATGAATGTTCTTCAAAACATCTTTAGCGTTCTGCAGAAGAAACAAAATCATGCAGGTTTGAAATGACAAGGTTGTGAATAAATGATAAAAGAAATGTCATTTTTCGTGAACTATTCGTTTAAAAGAATCTTTAAATGTAGCAGATTTGTATCGCTTTTCTCCACAAACATTCATAGGACTTATTTTAACTGGCCTTTGATGTGGACACACAGTATTGTGACTTGTTTGTTTAGGGTCAGAGCCAAACTCCAAGGTTCTCTGTAGACAGGAATAAAATCGAATAGCACAGTATCTGTGTTCAGCTCCAGTCTAGAATCGATGTCTCATAACCGTCAGATTATACAGATTTACCATACATTACAAGTTGACACTATTCTTTCTATTGCCTATCAGAATAAGAATCGAGAAATCTACAGGCACAATGGACTCATGGGAAGGTTACTGAATGCCACTGTTGTTTTAGCACACATATATCAATGAGCTGTTCTCAGGACTCATGACAGAATGGTTTTTGTTGACGTAAGAGAGATGAAGGAGTGTGTTTGATTTGTATTGTGGCAGCAGCTGGAATCATTATGTAAATATTGTGTTTTTACATTTCAATATCAAATTCGTATTGAAATATTGGTCATTAGGACAGTTTTACATACCATCAATCTTGGTGACTTGACTTGGGCTGTGTCCGAAATAGCCCCATTCCCTAATATAGTGCACTATTTGAGGGGACATCCATTTTTAGTGGTGTCCGAATTCAAAATGGAAATGATTTAGTGCACTCATTCAATCCCATGATGCATCGTAATACGAGTGTACAACCGATGTACGCTCACAGCTAACTGCTAGCCACCATGAGGCTCGCGCTGAATGAATTTCCCAGTCTCGGCAGAAGATGGCGCCCGCGGCGCTTCCAGAGCACTGAGTGTCCGAATTTCGCATTTTTCGCATCTTCAAGCGGACTATTTTAGTGAACTAATGTAGGGAACAGTGAATGTATATATAGGGGGCTATTTATAGAGGACACAGCCTTGGTGTCCTCTTGGCCTTGGGTTGGCATTGTCAATGTTCCATCGGCTGCAGTATGATGCTGTAAAAAGCTGAGAATCATAGAGGAGCTTTTGTCAATGCTGAGGATACTGCTTTATTCTGAAGCCAGGAATCCCTTCAAGAATCCACATGGATTTGTAGGGACTGCAGAGGGATTGTGAAACAGACATCAGGATTTTGCTTGGGTGGTTGTGTGACACAGTCTGGAAGAGAGTGTGCGACAGCCGACAGGACTGGACGAAATTCAACATCAGACGCTTTTATCCAAAGCGTCACAACGTGCATATGCAAGCTATACATTTTTAATCAGTATGTGTGTTCCCTGGGAATCCAATCCATGACGTCTGCACTGTTAAGACAACGCTTTACCAACTGATCTTAAGAAAACTATAAGCTACATTTATACATTTTTAAATATATTAGAGAAATTAAGAGACCATTCCAAAGCATTTCTGCATTTCTAGATGTATTGTGGTCATTCCAGTCCGGTGTCTGTTGAATTTCAGCAAAATCAAACCTCAGAGTGACCAACAGGCAACAGCAGTGTGAAAGACTTTTATTTGAAATTTGTCAGAAATATTGTCCATAGTTCATTGAATGAAACAAAAATAATAATTTTATCTAACCACATAATAGTAAATTCAGAAAAAATAATTTTCTTAATTATTTCCACAGCTGTATATACTTGCTTTAAAACTTGGGTTTTTCCACAATGGTCCATAAAATGAAAGTTATTTTATCATATATTATGATATAAAAATGACAAACTTTTCATCATATGTGATTACGAAATCATTCTGTCATCATATGTCATTATAGTTAAATATTAAATTGCAAATACTAAATATTAATATATAAACTTCACAGGCCCATTTTAATTTTACATCCTCATAACTGAATTAAAATTCTGCATACTGTGTGCTATCTTGATTCAAGTTCAGTTTTGGAAAGCACACAAGTGCTCAGTGTGCCGGTGCTCTCGGCTCTTGAGAAATGCAGCTTTGAGAATGATCTGTTAGGGATCGGCTCTGTGCTTGGCCGCGGGGAAAGGTCACTGCTTTTGGGAAAATAGTAGGGCTGTGATAATATGCAGTACTTACAGACTCTACAGAAAGAGCTCAGGTGGGCCCTTACCAGACACCTGATATACAGTCTAAGCAGCCTTACAGACACAGAACCACTCCATGAATACTTCACCTTAGGGATGGTTCCAGACAAAGAACACTAGTTAACTAACATCAGTTCAATTAAATTAAAATGTATTTCTATAGAAGTAGATGTTATCCCGCTTTTCACAATTTCGCAAAGCAGCTTTAAAGCAAATCCCAATGACACATTAGAGATATAACTGATTAAAAACAGGGAAATGATTAAATATGTAGAAAACATCAAATGCACTTCTCAACAGGTGATGTTTGATATCAGGAATTGTGACGTCATCCTTGTACTGGTATGGACTACTGAAATGTTTGTGTCAGTCCCGGTCACATCTTAGAGAAGTGAAAAATCCACACTGTCCACCTGTGACACCGTTTACCCAGAACGCTTGCTAACAGCAAACACGTTTATCAGACCTCACTGAATTCCCATTATCATTCATTCACCTCACAGTTGAAATGAAGAGAGCTTCAATGCGTATCCTTCATTAGAAGCACTTTCTGTTTCGCTCGAGCCATTAACATTTACACCAAAAGAGACGCTTCTGACTGTACAGCCTATGACGTTCGGGTCCCTCAACCTCATTGTGAGCGCAGAAATGGTGGGAAACGCTGTGCAAAAAGTAATATTCTAAAAAGCCCAGCATTGTTTGTTTGTGTTGTTCGTTTGTTGTTACATTATGGTAATTAAGACGGACCAATTACACGAGAGAATCTGACAATAGAGGAGGGAATGGAGAGAGAGAGATATTGTTATACTGTTTGTCCTCACTTGAAATGGTAAAACACGTCCAGGTTGCATTTCACCCCACGACCAAAAAATGAAAGACTACTAAAGAACATTTGTATAAAGACAATAAGGCATATTTTTGGTTTAAAAAAACACTTCTCATTACCAAATTTTTCACAAAATAGGTGCAGGTGAGTTTTATTAGAAATATATTTCTATACTATAAATTGTTAAATTTATATAGTAAAAATGTAGTTTTCTTATCATTTCCATTATTATCCATGGAACTTCTTAGATTCTTACTATTGCCGTGTGTAAATAATTAAGCATTACTTTTCACGTTTTAGCATTACATTCATGAGAATTATTTTTTTGCCATAGGGTAGCAAGAAATTTTTGCAACAATGTCATGGTTTTGTGAGATTCACCCACAAACAGTTTAGAGACAGGAACAGCCTCCTACAGCATCACCAGGAATGTTGTCATCTTCACTTGAGATAGCTGATAGATATTAGAAGAACTGGGATGAAAGTGCAAAAGTGATAGGCTACAATTTCAGAGGAATACAATTTATTCTGTATAAAGTGTGTATGTGTGTATGATTTAGGACACAAATGACTAGGGGTTTAACAATATATGAACAGTTTGGTTCCAAAATGAGATAACTCAGTTTTTAAAATCTTTCAAAAATCATGTTTTTTTATTGTGCATTCCAATTAATATCAATCAAACTGCAGTTGGTTTGTTTTGATTTAAGCTATAATAACAAAAAAAATACAGCTGACTAACACAATAAAACACAATAATAGCATAATAAAAAAAACATGATTTTAGAGTGTTTCATGAGTTATCTCATTTTGGAACCAAACTCTTCATATCGTACATGGTACTGAGTTTACAATTACAAAGCACTATTACAATGTTTTCAACGTAATTTGAAAAAGGAAACTGATATTCAAATATTATTTAAACACACACAAAAAACTATTAAATATGTTGACGCAGGATGTGTTAAATAGGATTGAGATGTCATAATGTAAAATATGGCACAGCTCTATGATATGTCATGACACAATATAATTATGCCCCAAATTATAATATTGGCTTTAATGCTACACGAGTTATTCAGCGTCAGGTGTTCGTTTGACATGAAAGTAGTGCTGGTGAATGCAGTTGTGGTTATTGATGGGATGGCTGCAGGCTCTCCGCTGTGATGGTGACATTTAGCTGACTGATCCGGGTGCCTTGTAACCTGTCATCACGCTCTCCTCCACCCTCCTGTCTTCAAAGCTGTGGGGACCAGGAGTCAAACACTGGATGCCTCTGATTGGCCTCTTCATTGTCCCTGTCCTGGAAAATGATTGGTTATGGCAGACAAAATCTGCTGGTCGGGTTTTACAAACATAAATTCTGTGCTAAGTCCCCATATATATAAATACGATATTATAAAATATAAAATACAATATATAAATAATAATAAGATAAAACGTATAATATGTGTTTTAAATAATAACGTGACACGGGCGGTAATCATTTCAGAAGTGCAGTTTAGTGCTGTGAGGGAGTGCCAATGGAGGTGCGGTCACATCTGCTCGAAATCCTCACAGTGCATCGATTTGGACTCAAGGATTTTTGTATAATTGTTGTGCACTTTAGCAGCTGTAGTTCTGTAGTCTGACACCAAAGGATCTCTGCAGGTTTTGTCAGAGGAAGAGAGATCCCCAGCAGGTCAAGATGATGAGGAATGGGAGAAGGCCTTGTCCGTGGAGAGGTTTGGGGACATCATTACCGAGTCGGCCATCAATGGCGGAGATAAAATGGGCCGCAGCTACAACGAGAAAGACTTTGAGTGTAAGTACGATCTGACATGTCGCACCACCAATAGTACATATTGCTATCTGTTTAAATCATTCCTCATTCCTATAATCTTCATGCTACATTGTTTAGGTAAAGATGGAAGACAAATCTTAAGTTTTTTGTTTTAAATGCCACTGCCTTTCTAACCTACAAGAAGTTTCCATCCGATGCACAATGCTGAGGAAGGCACCTTAGAAACAATCTGCTCTCGTGGTACTTATGAATTGAATCAGGTATTTTAGAGCAGGTAGACATCCTAAATATGTGTTTGTGTACCAGGATTTGAAAATAATGAATTTGATATATCAATGTTGTAATAACAAAAGCTGTTTATCAAATAGGTCACCCTGGCTTTACTTTGCATGGGAATGATGCGTTAACTGTGTTGACAAAATCCTTAATACATAATTCAGTCGTTTTGTTTATAAGGTGCTTTTCACAATGCACATTCTTCCAAAGCAGCTTTGCAGAAAAAAAGTTTTTTAAATTCCTGTGGTGTTCATAAAAAAATGATGCCCTGACTTATTTGTAAATGCCCGGTGAGGGAGTTAAAGGTCAATGCGAGAGACAAAAATCTCCACAAGCAGTTTGTCAAAATAATAATTTCTCTCATCTTATACACAGATCACAGGCATACGTTCCACCACACCCATCATCCCCTGTCCACCCACCTCCCCCCGCAGCGTTTCCGCAAGAGGGTGCTCAGTATGGACCGCAGGCGAAAGAAAAAGAGGAAGAAAAAGAAGACGTCCATTCCTCCATCAGACGTCACACCCACAATTCATGAGGTCGATGAAGAGGAGGCGGAGTCTGAGGCAGAGGGGCAGTGCCAATCAGCCACGCCCACTGAGCCATCTGAAGAGCTGCCACAGGTGATTTCATGTCATTGGCTGAGCTCAGTAAGACCAGTGGCATGTTCATTTGTTTACAATATGCGGAATATTATGAAATAACATATTGTGTCACTGACATGAGTCATAGGTGTAGAAACATAAACAAATTTTGCAGTAAACCTGTTAAACATGATTTTCTGAATGTACAGTAAATTAAATATCTCAGACACAAAGTACTTAGGCTTCGACACGAGACAGCCAATCATCCTTCTCTTCCGGTTTGGCTTGATCCCTGAGTCTAAAACTAGTCCATTTGTAGCACTTGTACATTAAATTGTAAGTGAAAGTGAAAGTGAAAGTGAAAGTGAAGTGAAAGTGAAGTGAAAGTGACCCATTAGTCAGATATGGTGACCCATACCCGAAATGTGACCCATCTAACCCATCCAGAGAGTAGTGAACACGCGCACAGCAAGTCGTGAACACACGTACACCCGGAGCAGTGGCTACAACGATGTTTAGGTCAGAAAGATGGTTTGCCTGTCTCTCTGAAATGAATGCAAAATATTAGAAATAATATTTAAACCACACCGGCCAGTCCTTGTAGGGATCATTGTGGTTTTGGAAGGATATGTGTGTGAGAGAGACTTTGGGCAGATGGTGACAGGTGTTGTGATCTCACAGTTCAGTTTGGGAAGTGAGGAAGATCTGGCGGCCGACCTCCCTCTCACCAGCTTCCATATGGAGAGCGAGAGACCCCCCAGCAGTGAAGAGACCCCACCCAGCCCGGCCGGAATGGAGGAGCAGGAGGAAACGCACGAACCGCCGGACAGAGAAGCGAAAGAGCTTTCAAACAGGTATGACTCATAATATAGGAAAGGATTGGCACCTGATAAAAAACCTTGTATGACTTGGTGTTTTATGGTGTGTTTTCTTAGCATAACAATCCTACTTTCTGATTTGCTTTCATTGTGCAAAAATATTCTAGAATACATAGCTCGCTCCACATATCTTTATGAACACGTTGAACTGTATTCCACTCAGCTGATCCTCACTGCTCAGGTGGTCACAGCGGATAAATGTGCTTTCAATTTCAACCATGTCATGCAATTTTCATAAGCAGTACAATGATGCGAAAAAGCCGGATGCAAGCAAGGATCTAGAAATGTTGTACTTTATTGCCCTCTGCTGGTTGACAGGCTTTATACAGCTCGCAGCGGACTGATATTTACTCTTTTATACCTTTTTGTGAATGTATATTGCACCTTTTATTGTGATGTAAACGTTTTATTAATCATGCCGGCTCATACGTTAAAGACCCCGCCAAACCCTTGGGCATTACGCGTTTTAAGACAACATTGAAGTTGTAGTTGTTTTCACAGGTTTAACCCATCTCCAGAACCTGCCAGTATGACAACACGAGGCTGGTTTCGCCGGAAGCCCGTCCACCGGCCGGCTGGAGCCCAGCGGACCAGCTACGACCTGCGAGAACGCATCTGCATTGGCAGCATGACCGCCATAGAGACGGCCGTCTACCAGAAGGTTCCAACTGATGAGGCCGAGGCTCAGATGTTGGCCAGCGCTGATCTGGATGACATGAAGAGTAAGTGAAATGAATTCTGAAGCAGATCTGATGATGGTTGGGATGGCTCACCCCAAAATTCTCTCAAACCTGATGTAAGGCGTCAAGGATTTGAAACTGAACACACTTGCAAATACGCTTTCAGATTTTGTTTAGCCTGAATAAAAAACAACAATATTACTAACAAATATTTTTTACTGGCTTCACAGACTTAAGATTTAGTTCACAATCTATATTAAGTCCCTTTTTTGTTACTTTGCAACCTATCCTCATTTTACTTAAAGCGATAGTTCACCCAAACATGAAAATTCTGTCATCATTTACTAACCACGTTGTCATTTCAAACCTTTCATGACTTTATTTCTTACGCAGAACACAAAAGAAGATATTTTGAAGAAACAGCACCGGAACCCATTGACTTCTATTGTATGGACACGAAACCAATGCAAGTGAATGGCGTCCACTTAACGACATTTTTCAAAATATCTTCTTTTGTGTTCCGCGTAAGTCAAACAGGTTTGAAATGACACGAAAGTCAGTAAATGAATGTTTATATTCGGGTGAACTATCACTTTAACTTTCATTACATAGAAAAGACTTCTTCTTTCTTAAAGAAAAGCAAATAAATCTAGAATGACTTGAAATAACGGGAGGATTGTAACGTTTGGATGAGCTGTTGCTTTATCAAAACCTTTCCCCTGGGCCTCTACGTCTCCAGCTATGTTAAATCCAAAGCAGTTTGTAGTGTCTCTAAAGGCATAATGACTTAAGATTCAATTCGACAGCTCTCATGTTGTTGCGGTTATTCCATCTTAATTGAGATCAGCGCAGTAACTCGAACAAAATTAGATAAGCATGCTTGATTTTATGTGTCATTGGAGCCACACCAACAGCTGGGTAGCACGCCCGGGGTTCATAGCTTTTGACAAGCCAAAGCCAGAATTCTACGAATTCTCATTAAAGTCGTTCTCCAGAGGAGCGGAGTGAGTTTTGGATGCACTGGCCCTTGAGAAGTTTGTTTTGTGGACTGAGAGGTCTACGTTGGCAGGCATTCCCCTAAGTTTGGGGGCGCTTGGGTATTCGTGTCCGTAGTCATAAATGTGTTTGTGGTGCATAGCAGAACAGCGGGATCATTGGCTGGGCATGGTCACCACATGGCCTACTTTCTTCTCCTTTTCCAGCGGTTGTAAACAAGCCTTAGAGATGTTCAGATGTGGTTTGGGTTACTGAAGTTGCTTCCTGTTGTTTTTACATTAATGACTGTACCTAATACAGTAATCTCCAATGATTATAGGGCATGACAGCCCAAGAATACTGCTGTATGTCTCCGGCACAATTCATGAATGCGGGACTCTTGGTACAACCATCATTTTTTCCTGACGGTTAGAGGCAAAAATAACAGACTTTTTTTGTAGACATAACAATATGTTTGGAAGCTAGCTATCATTTAACATAATATTAACATGGCATTTAAAGATACACAATTGTCGAAGACATGTCTTTTCTTCAAAATGGTGAATTGTCTTACTTCAGAGGTCATGACCTTCTCGATTGTCGTAACATAAACGGTTTCATTGTTGGGTTTATTGTAGGACCTGTTGGTACAGGTCACATGTTAGAGCTTAACCTATAGGATTAGACATTGTAGAGTAAAAATAATTGCCGTATCTCGACCATACTTGTCTTAATGTTTTGTATTGCAAATGTCATTCACAATATATAGTGTTACACCTGTAGTTCATTGAATTAAATGCTAAAATATTTAGTTAAAGGGATACTCGACACAAAAATGAAAATTCTGTCATCGTTTACTCGGATTGTTTCAATCCTGTATACATTTCTTTGTTCTGATGATACATTTGGAAGAATGTTAGCAATTTTCAGTTCTGGAACATTATCTAGTACACTACCACAGTAGGAACATTTTTATTATTTTTTAGATATTACAAAATTAGATCTTTTGAAGAATTTAGGAAAACAAAAAAAGTTCTGCCGCACTTTTGACTACCATTTCATTTTTCCTACTATGATGTTCCGGAACTGAAAATTACAAACATTCTTCCAAATATCTTTCTCTGTATTTATCAGAGAAAATTCATTTACACAGGTATGAAATTACATGAGGGTGAGTTCATGATGACAGAATTTCATTTTAGGGTGAACTATCCCTTTAATCACCTCCTTTCACTAACTATGGAATTTCGGGCCTTATTTCATACCATATGCATGTTGTGTAGCTTCAGTAAAGAATGGGTTGCCAAATTTTGGTGTGCACCCCCTTGTCTTAAAAGATGAACAGTAGTCATCCAGTCCAAACATAATTCAAAATTCCCAGTGTTCCCGTTCAGTGTGCGACAGATCTACCGCCCATGTCTGTGTTTTCTTAGAATTGGAGTTGTGAATGTTCCCCTGACATAAGGGGTCTGTTTAAGGGGTCTCCCATGCTCCGCTTGCCCTCCCAGCTGTTCTGCTGGGTTACGTTCCGTGCAGTGGTTTTTAAGCCATGGGAACAGTTGAACCCTCACAGCTTTACTGAGGCTTACCGTCTTTAAAAATCTGAAGTGGATTGTTGATTTTAGCCTCTAAAGAAACAGTTCACACCAAATGAAAATTCTGTCACCATTTACTCACCCTCAAGTTGTTTCAAATCTGTATACATTTCTTGTTCTATTTCATAGTTGATCCTGTCCAGATGAATGGATGTTAGTGAGTACAGCGGTGCTGCCACAGTTCTGTGAGCCCTCTGGCTGTAATTAACTTCATTGTTCCAATTGATTATCCCTCACAAAAACCTGCCTGCAGCCCTTCCTGCTTTCAGAAGAGAGGAAGCATTGACCGTCGAGCTGCAGACGATTGCAAACCAGGCCAACACACTGGAACAGCCCATTGAATTCCAAGCCTACATCACACTAGCTGGATATGTGCTTGTGTCGTTTCATACGTGACACATCTGCAGGATATCGGCACATGTGACTGAATTGATCTTTATTGTCATTTGTTCTTTAGCGCAGTGAAATTCGAAAAATAAAGGAATACATTTTTCACCCAAAAATGAAATTGACTCATCCTCTTGTCATTTCAAACCTGTATGACTTTCTTTCTTAAGCAAAACACAGAAGACGATATTATGAAGAATGTTGGAAACCAAACGACACTGGTCCCCATTGACTTGGACACGAAACCAATGCAAGTCAATGGTTATCGTCGTTGTTTGGTTACCATCATTCTTTAAAATATTTTTGTCTGTGTTCTGCAGAAGAAAGTAAGCCATACAGGTTGAGGGTGCGTAAATGATGACAGAATTTTCATTTTTGGGTGAACTATCCCTTTAAGAGATAGTCAATGTATTTAAGAGAACCAATAGGAATAAGACAAGACAAATGTGGTCTCTGTTGTTTCAATGAGATCAGTCAACATTACACAGCTTTCCCCAAAATGATACGAGTTATTTGTTTATTTTTCCTTGAGGAATTTTAGGAGAAAAACAAGTCGATCAAACATAAATGAGAGTGTGACATCTCAACCGTTAAGCAATAAATGTGCAGCTTTTGGAGGATGTAAAACTCGGATTTACAGGCTATTGAACACATGGTTGGTGGGCGTCTCAGCACCGGGCAGGTAACCTCTGCAGACGAGACCAGGTAGGAGCAGCCGTGGTTTCCATGGAGATCAGTCATCTGGAGACGGTGGCGTGTGATGCGTGGCAGCATGTTGAGGACTCTCTCAGCATTGCTGTCGTTCTGGATGAAGGGTTCACCTGTGCTGCTCATGTAACAGGCCTGTGATTTCTCCAAGCGATGGGTGCACAAAAAACCCTTGCTGCCACGAGACAACGTCACTCGTGTAGTCACGGGATCAATCGTCAACGTCATGGAAACCAGAGAGGCAGCCGATAGGTTAGTGCGAGACCTAAAAAGTAGTTCAGTTGTATCAACATCTTCTTTGCTTGTACGCAAGCAAACAGCAGGGAACACTGCAGTCGAAGAACTCTTGCTCATCCGTTCAGGAATCTCGAGGATGTCTCATTAGGCGGATCTTACATTTGGATCTGTGGAGTAAATATTTTGCTTCATTTCTTTTATCAAAGCAGAACTGGATTGCAAATGCAATTGATTACTAGAGTTCCGCTCATCCTATAATTCTGGAAAAGTGTGCACCCTAAAACCCAGGAGAAGGGTTTCAGGTGTCCCGCCAAGTTAACAGGCGAAGGTACAAAATTGCGGTGTGGAAGAGGGTGAAATCCTGGATGATCCCGAGGTATCAGATGCGGAGATGACAGACGTGGGGAAGGAGAGAGACCGACACGGCAGCTCGGGGGAAGGACCCGGCGTGGAGACCGGAAACGGGCATCATGGGGATCAGCAGAACCCTGCGGGGAGCTTCACTTTGGATGGTTTCGGGGACTTTGAGGAGTTTGTGCTGGATTTTAATGATTATGACCTTCTGGAGTCCATTCACTCACACCTCGGCTCTCCAGTCGAACCCAATTGTAAGTGGGCTTTTACTGTGAAAAGTTGGACGCGAGATAAACGGTAACATTTTCCAACGCACCTAGATTTGCGGATGATGGCGTTTGAGGCAAATGTCACAGTGACCTCCAGTTTGCTTCACACTTACATCCTTTCAAAGGGAATTTTGCAGTTGTTTCTCTCTATAAATTGTCTGTAATTTGGTTGAGGTAACAAAATGCCAAAGAGCTTTGAAATATATTTCTGAGTTGTTGAGCTGGACTTTGCATCAGGCGGCTGTTGATGAAATCCAATAGGTTTTTCCGTGAACATGACTGTGCTTCTGACATTGTAAATGGGGACTTCATCCGTTATAGATCTCGCTCTCGTTGAAAATAGATTGCTGGGAATTCCAAACAGAGCTGTTTTATTGATTCTCAATGCACATATAAACTAATTAAATGTCAAAGTCCTGTGAGCGGTTCACTGATATGAAACATTTCATGACCTCCAGTCACATGACACAATTGTGTGGATGGGTTTTGAACGTTCATGCCCCCACACCCCCCACACACTATCATTTCCGTACAGAGTAGAATTAGGCAGTGCATAAAGGGACAGTACACCCAAAAAAATGATCATTTACTCACCCTTGAGTTGTTCCAACTCTGTATAAATGTCATTGTTCTGATCAACACAGAGAAAGATATTTGGAAGAATGCTTGTAATCAAACAGTTCTTGCCCACCATAGTGGGAAAAATGACAATGGTAGTCAAAAGTGCCCCAGAACTGTTTGCTTTCCTACATTCTTCAAAATATCTTCTTTTGTGTTCAACAAAACAAAGACATTTATAAAGGAATTTTTCCTAGTATGGTAATCAGTGGTGGCCAAGAACTGTTTGGTTACAAGCCTTCTTCCAAATATCTTTCTCTGTGTTCATCAGAACAAAGAAATTTCTACAGATCTGGAACAACTTGAGGGTGTTAATGAAGACAGAATTTTCATTTTAGGGTGAACTGTCCCTTTAAGTCAGGTTTCAGGTTATTGTAAGGATTGCAGTCAGTATTTCGTTGATAATTCTGAAGAAACATTCTGGTTTGGGTTTGTTGTAAAGCCGTAGCCACGAGTATTAAACTTCAGACATTTATTCAGCTCATACAGACTCCAAGTTTTGTTTTGTAGAGCTTTAAAGGGACAGTTCACCCCAAAATGAAAATTCTGTCTTCATTTACTCACCCTCAAATTGTTCCAAATCTGTATACATTTCTTTGTTCTGTTGAAGTTTTCATGTTAATTTTTGTTTATTTTTTAGCAATTTTTATAGGCGTTTGTTACCTTGCTATTTGTTTATTTTTTTAATATTGCTTTTGAGCTTTCATATATTTTATATTAGGTTTAATTTAGTTTTAATTTGTTTAACGTTTTTCAGTTTATTGCAAAGGCAAAATTTCACATTTTCGTTTAGTTAAAGTTTTTCAAATTACATTTGTACCTATATTTCATTTTCTTTCGGCTAAAAATGGTTTTAGTTCAAGTTAAAGTTAATAACTCTATCTCAGACTCACTGCCCTATTTTGCTGTGCACACAACCCGTGATAGTTCTGGAATGGAACTGGAATGTGTTTGTTTTTGGATCAAGAAATGTGGATGCCTGAGATGATTAAAAAGAGAAATCTAGTAAACCACATGTGCCAAGATCTTAGAAATGTATTCGGTGTGTTTGTCGCCTGTACCAACTAGACATTTTAGACAATGTTTATTCTGTCCGTAGGAGTTGTTTCTTTGTGTGTTTGTAGGTCATTTACACATAATAGGGGACGACAGATGAAATGTTTGACTCGAGATCAGCACTTTTATGAGTTAAACACACGTGTTGCTTTGACCCTCTGGTGTTTTGATGAAAACTTGGCTGTCGTGATGTTCTTCGGGATATTTGCGCTCCTGCCATGAGCAGCACAACCAGAGGACAGCCAGAAGGCACGGCCACCATATTGTTAGCTCCTCACCGCTGGAGTTCGACCCAGCTCACGGAGTGTATGGACTTTAGAATGATGTTATTTTATGAGGGGGGTTGGAGGCATGAGGCATGAACGGAAAGAAAACAAACTTTGTTTACTGAACATCCCAGGGCTACTGGGACAACACAAACCAGCTGAGGCTTGGGCCGTCCTGGCAGGCCTCAACCCTTCCAGAGCCTTTGCCTTTTGCTTGGCACTCAGAACAGCTGGAGAACGAGGCTTTCTCGTAATACTGTGCTTCAATTATCCCAAATTCAATAAAAACTTCGAGTCGTGGGTTGAAATGATACAATATTAAATCATAGCGTTTTTTTGAAAAAGGCCTGCAGGTTTAACCATTAAAGAACGTCTTTTCGCTTCTTTTCGCTGAGATTGCCTCTGATTCCTTTGTTTTTTGGGGAGGCTGAGATTTTCTGTTTCTCTGTTTTTTAAAACAACCTATTGTGTTTGTTGTTTATTTCACATTTATTTATTTTTTTAAGGTCACCGTTTTGAGGACAATCCTGGGGTTAGACGGCACCTGGTTAAGAAATCATCACGTTGTCAAGTTCCCCGAATGAGCAACAGTTCTCCACCTCTGTCCAGTCTGAAGAGAAGAAAGAGGATGGAGAAAAAACCCCATGAGGTGAGAGTCAGATGAAAAATTAAAGGCCCCTTCTAAGGTTATCTTAGTTTACTAAAATTAAAACTTTGAAAACGTTTCTGTTCATTGACCTAAAAAATATTGGAAAAACTTAAATTAAATGAAAAATTGAAACGTTGCCTCAAAAATAAACTGAAATAGGTTTAAAACACTAAAATTATAATAATGAACAAAAAAATTATGAATCTAATATAGCAACATAAAAATAAACAAAAAAATAATAAAATTACAAAAGCATTTATACTTAAATTGCTAAAACTTTAACTAAAATTAACATAAAAAGCTCATTTAAAATGTTAATAAAACTAAAATCAAAACTATAATAACTCTAAATAAAGTTTTTAAATGATTCGGAATTTACACAAGATACACAACTACAATGCAGAGAAACAATATTATTACTGTCAGAGTAATCAAACTTTAAAGGACTCGCACCTCTTTTCCCCCCCAGAAAAATAATCAAAAATCAGTTGAATTAAAGATGTAATAGGTCTAGACGAGAAAGACTGGCTCATGTTTTATCCAAAGCAACTTTCAACATGTTCAAGATTTTAGTTGTTTAGGCAGTAAACAGTTATAATGTTAATAAGTGCTAACAGGGCCAGAAACACAACCAAAATGGCTCCTAAATAATCTGAATCGCCTCAAAACACTTTGCTCGTGATTCATTAAAATGCTTTATGATGTGAATCTGACACTGTGCTTTCTCTCCAAGGTGTTTGTGGAGCTCAATGAGCTGATCATGGACAAAAACCAGCAGATGCGTTGGAAGGAGACGGCACGTTGGATCAAGTTTGAGGAGGATGTGGAGGAGGAAACGGATCGCTGGGGTAAACCGCACGTGGCCTCCCTGTCCTTCCGGAGCCTGCTGGAGCTCCGCAGGACCATCACACATGGTAGGAATCCATTTCCCTGCCCGTCCCCTCATTTTCACTCCTGCTCCACATGCTGCAGACCTTGTTGACAAACTCTGCATTACATAAATCTCCAGTGTCTTATGACTGACACAATTCAAATTGACACGTAAATTAGAAAATGGATTAAACTCTCTTGGGCAGATCCGCTTTGTGACCATGAAAACTGATTATTATCCACGCAGGGATAACAAGATAAACAACCTCTGGCGAGTAGCAGAATATTCAGGCCAAACACGTGTCTCTGTTGTTTTGGCTGTTAAAAAACATGGTTGCTACATTCAGAGAAAAAAGGGATTTTTATCTGCAGAGAACAGCAGCAGGGGTAAAAGAGACATGAGGGTAATATTATGGCACAGTGATGACAGCACGATAAATGGCTTGGTCATTTTACCAATGGGTCTCATTCACTAATAATTGCATAAATTATACATATTATATAGAGATGCACTCCTACTAAATTTCTTCACTGATAGCGGTTATTCAGAGTGGTATCTGCCGATACCGATTCTGAAGATCAAATTCATATCTCAACCTTTTGAATGTTATTAATTCATATGACTAATACTGAACATCAAACTGTTGATGTTTCTTGACATTTTCTATATACAGAGCAGAAATTCATAGCATTTCCTGTCTTCTTTTGATTGACAGGATATATCGGCCATGATCATCGGCTGTTTTTAAACTATCGTCCGATAGTCGATAATATGTACCGATACCGATTATTGGCCGATATATCGGTGCATCTCTAGTATTATACGTAAAAATATCATATTTACTGTATATGCACATTTGAACTATCTACTCTGTCTGTCTGTCTGTCTGTCTGTCTGTCTGTACGACTGTCTGTCTATCTATCTGTCTGTCTGTCTGTCTGTATGACTGTCTGTCTATATATCTGTCTTTATATCTGTCTACTCTGTCTATCTGTCTGTCTGTCTGTCTGTCTACTCTGGTAACTCTGTCTATCTGTCTGTCTGTCTAACTGTCTGTCTACTCTGTCTGTCTGTCTGTCTGTCTGTCTGTCTGTCTGTATGACTGTCTGTCTATATATCTGTCTTTATATCTGTCTACTCTGTCTATCTGTCTGTCTGTCTGTCTACTCTGGTAACTCTGTCTATCTGTCTGTCTGTCTAACTGTCTGTCTACTCTGTCTGTCTATCTATCTATCTATCTATCTATCTATCTATCTATCTATCTATCTATCTATCTATCTATCTATCTATCTATCTATCTATCTATCTATCTATCTATCTATCTATCTATCTATATATATATATATAGATATATATATATATATCTGTCTATCTGTCTGTCTGTCTGTCTGTATGACTGTCTGTCTACCTGTCTGTCTGTCTACTCTGTCTGTCTGTCTGTCTGTCTGTCTATATATCTGTCTTTATATCTGTCTACTCTGTCTACTCTGTCTATCTGTCTGTCTATCTGTCTGTCTGTCTGTCTATCTGTATGTCTGTCTGTCTGTCTGTCTGTCTGTCTGTCTGTCTGTCTGTCTGTCTGTCTGTCTGTCTGTCTGTCTGTCTGTATGTCTGTCTGTCTGTCTGTCTGTCTGTCTGTCTGTCTGTCTGTACGACTGTCTGTCTGTCTGTCTGTCTATCTATCTACTCTGTCTACTCTGTCTGTCTGTCTGTGTTATAATTTAGGTTCTTACAAAGTACACTAAACACTTCATCCCCACTAAAATGATCAAACATTGGGGTGTTTGCACTATTTAAAAACATCATTATCATATGCTGCACATCTGCCAGTGTGACTAACGTGCTGTTCTGCTACCCAGGTGCCATCATGCTGGACCTGGATCAGACCACACTGCCTGGCATCGCCCACCTGCTGGTGGAAACCATGATCATCTCGGACCAGATCAGAGCTGAAGATCGAGCCAACGTGCTGAGAGCCCTGCTGCTCAAACACAGGTTAGTGGAGTTCACACGTCAATATTCCAAACAAAGCTCGTATCGATCCTCTCCGCTGTGCATGCCAATGTCGTTTGTCACAACAGCTGCGTCTATTGGTTTCCTGCTAAGTGAGGTGATGTGGTTACACAACAGAGGTTTTTTATGACTGATGTATTTTTATAGTCATAGTGGACAAACGCGTATTGGTTCAATCCAAAGATGTAAAAAATGTCACGATTTACTAAGCCTACCACATTTCAAATCATTTTATTTTTCTGTGAAATACAAAATGAAATATAGAGATATAGTATTGGAGAGAATGTGATTTTCCCCCTAAAAAAATATTCATTTAATTGCTGCAAATTGGACATTGAATCTGCTCGCCGATCGCATTTGTGGTCAGCTATTGGCGTTGACTGTGCCAAGCTGTAAAACATGATGAAGAGTCAAAAACTTGTTGCAGGACACGTAAGCCTTTGGTGATTAAACCTGTCTACGGCATTTCCCATCATTTCAGATGTGGCTTTTCACGGGAGAACGTTTCAAATCCCTACATTACAAAATATGTCTTTCTAATGTGGAAAAAATACATCAAGGTGAAATTCTATAAGTTAGCTCATTAGCGACTCGATCCTTTTTCAAGTTTTTGGGAACGTTTTCAAACGCAGTCCATTATTTTATGTCACACCTTGTGTCTTTGTTTTCCTCGTGTGTTTGCGGACCTTTCAGTGAGCAGTTTGGCTGGAGCGTAACGTAACCTCAAACCAGCCGTAATGAGCTCGCAGTGTGATGAAATAATGACCGGCGTGTAACGGAGCCGGGCGGGATAAACATTCTTTAAACTGCAAATGAACGATTGGTTTATTGTAGAAAATAACAAAGGCTTCTATTAATTCATCTGACTGCCTCGGCGGTGGATTTTCGACCGGGAGCTCGTATTCTGTTTAAATATTCCCTGATGTTATCTAGCCACATGTTGCTTTTCCCTCATCTTGAGCATGTTTTTACTGATTGCTTTGGCTTGTTTTCCTGCGAGGGAACAGGGGAGATGGGGTTTGGTTTGGTGTGCAGTTCACATCTTGATAGCTTGACATGTTGGGTTCCGTGTTTGCTTTGCAAATATTGAAAGCGAAGATGGAAAGTTGCCTCTTTGGATGAGATAAGCAAGGAAATTGCCGTCCCCGTGGAGCCAAATCAACACAAGAATAAGATTATTTGTCTCACAGAGCAGAACTAATATACTCACGGGTTGACAGGTTAAACAAGATTTTCAAGAATAATAAAGATCAGAGGAGGTTGGACGCGTTCGAAGTTCTCACGTGAAAAATGGCTTTTCAGATTTTAAAATGGCCTTTTTCTTGTGCAGTCACCCCAACGACGAGAAAGAAGGCCTTTTCCATCGGAACCATTCCGTCACCAGTCTGGGCGGCTTCCGTCACAACCACAATCATGTTCATGACACAAGCCTGCCTCTGGTGTCTCAGGACCACGCGGAGATGCACGACAGCAAAGCGGCAGAACATGACAAAGAGGTGTGACGTTGTTTATGAGTTTCTTAAGTGTCGTTCACTCCAAAATAACATTTCTGCCATTGTTTATTCACCCCTTTGTTGTTTAAAACTCATACGGAACACAAAAGGAGATCTTTTGAGACATGTCTTTTGTGTTCATACAATGGAAGTCATTGGGATTCAGTGTTGTTTGGTTACCAACGTTCCTCAAAATATCTTCTTTTGTGTTGTGTAGAAGAAAGAAAGTCATACAGGTATGGAATGACATGAGGGTGAAAATAAATATTTGATTTTGTGTTAACTATGTCTTGTGGAGATAGAACTTGGTCCATTCAGGGTGCACTGAGAGAGAAAACGGTCTCCATACTTTACCCCAATTCACAGCTGTAAGCTTACAGACGGTTTCAAAGCAACAACGTAAACAAACGTTACTGCGCATGCACGCTTTTGTGGTCCAAGCGTAACTTCCGGTACACATCTGCAAAGAATAGTACTTGGCTAAACTTAAATGCGACAAAGTTACACGACCTATTCCACAAATTGTTTATTTAATAAATTAATTTACAATAAAATTCAACAAATTGATTACTTAATGCAATTATTATACAATCAAATATGAATATAAATTAAATAAAATATAAATAGCTATATCATTAGCCACTAGCCAGAGTGATGCACAAACACAGACTGGAAGTTAACTTCGGCCAGGAGCATGCGTCCGATGAAACCGTCTATAAAAAGGATCTATAAGTTAAGCTTTCGGGTAAGAATTTGCATCAGTTTGACATCAGTTGACTTTAACACGGAAAGATACAAGTAACCTGCAATTTTATGTTATAAACCGAGGTGGCGATCAAGAGGCAAAAGTTGGATTACAGCCTCAAAACATATTAAAAATATATTTTAAATATTTTGTCTAGAATTTTTGGCTGTATATCAGTGAGTTTGTAGTACTCTCAGCTGCGTTTAACACATTTGATCGTGTTTTATTCTGCAGTAAATGCATCTGCAGATTGCGTCTGGGTCTGGTTGTGTTAATGTTTGGATCATGTCAAGCTGTTCTTCTAATGATACATTAGCTGTGAAACGTTGACTGTTCCCTATGGCTTAAAATGTTGGCAAGTTCGAAACAGTCCATGTATAAAGTAAAGACGTGCTGCGTTAAATAAGTGATATACCATTTGGTTTTGACTGTCACCTGGATCCGTCGATTTACATTCAGGCTCTGTAATATGAAACAGCGGTGGGTCATTAAAATTCATGAAAACATCTTGAACCCCCAAAAACTGACACAGTCATGGAGCGAGCGAAGCTATGCATGCGCTATCTGTCAAAGCTTTAGGCCGATGTGAGATGTTAAAATGGCACTAACCACTTTCTCCTGTCGACAAAAGAAAAACCTCCACCCAGTTCCAGCTGAGTCTCACGCCGCTGCCAGATCTCTAAAACTCCTGGCAAAGATTCCCAAGGATGCCGAGGCCACCGTGGTCTTAGTGGGTAAGCTAAGAAGCGCTTTGTTCCAGCGTTTGTTGTTTCCAGGTCCAGAGATGATGTTGAGTCATCGTTTTAAAGTTTCCAGTAATGCCTCAGTCAGCTCAGTTAGATGAATACTTTATGATTTGTGATGTATTTACAGTGGGGCCCCTGCGGTTCTTGATCTTTACAGCAGTTCAAATGTGTTTTTAGGTTGCGTGGAGTTCCTGGAGAAGCCTGCGATGGCGTTTGTCCGGCTGAACGAAGCCGTCCTGCTGGAGTCTGTTCTGGAAGTCCCCGTCCCGGTTCGATTCATCTTTGTGCTGCTGGGTCCCACGCAGACCAACATGGACTACCACGAGATTGGACGCTCCTTCTCCACCCTCATGTCTGATAAGGTTCATACACAATATCAGTCACAGGGGTTTGTGGGTATTAGAAGTGAAGATTTAGGGAATAGTTCACCCAAAAATTTGAATTCAATCATCATTATTAGCTGAACAATTTTTTTTTAAAAATAAAAATATGTCACTTTTATGTCACTAGATGCCAATGTCTTCTGAAGTGAAATGTAGCTTTGAAAAACTAATAATAGTTTTAGTTTATGTGGTGATATAAAATCCGAAACAAACCTGTGCAATATAGCAACACCTCAATAACTAAATTACATCGGCTCTCATGTGTCTTGTGCCAAAATATCACAACTAGTCATGAGACATGTCAGAACCAATTTAGTCAGTGTGTCACCATATTTAAATTTAGTTTGTTTTAGTTTCAATTTCACTAAATATGCTGAAAATTAGTGCTGTCAATGGATTAAAAAAATTAATCTGATTAATCACACATTTTTTCTGTGATTAATCACGATTAATCGCACATAACATTAATGTTTTTAAACATACTTTTTCTAATAATTTCACATTTCATGTTCAAATTAATGAAGTAATAACAGATTTTTTCAACAGCATCATTTTATGACTGAAAGCCAACATTCTGATATTAGTACTGCAACTGATTTCTCCATTAAATGTATTTATTTTTTCTTTATTTTAACATTAATTATAGCCGTTCAACATTGAAGTAAAGTATAATTGAGAGCTATCATGTCTAACAGGTAGGAAATATACAGCAATTGAATGAAGCTCTCCAACACTTTACAGTCTTTAATGCTAAATTCGAAATTGAACACGTTGAAGTCTGTGCTTACGAAAATGCTAGACTTTCTGGAATAATCTTGTGTGGTTTTGTTCATTCAAGCACGAAAGAGAACTTAATACTGGTGCGCTAAAAAATGCGTTACGTTGACAGCCCTGTCAAAAAAATCTCTTGTTTTGCGTCAGAAGACATTTTGGATTACTTTTATAATGGACGCTTGGAGCATAAAGTGATTTTATAATAGACTAGATTTCGAACACGAAACTTTCGTATGTCATTGGGATGACGGGCTGATGGTCCTTGAAGTTTCAGGACTGCGCCTCCTGCTATTTAAAAGATGTGTAAATGGTTATAAATGGTCTGTTTAAATCTTTTGAACATTATAACGCCATGACACCATTGTCTTTCTCATCCTTCCACAGAACTTTCATGAGGTGGCTTACTTTGCTGATGACCGGCAGGACCTGCTCAATGGCATCAATGAGTTCTTAGACTGCAGTATTGTGATTCCACCCTCAGACGTCGAGGGAAAAGACCTGCTGAAGACCGTGGCTTCCTTCCAGAAACAGATGCTTCGCAAACGCAGAGAGAGAGAGCATAAAAAAGGCGGCAGTACTGTGACGGGAAATGAGCAGGAGACAAAAGGTGAGATGTCTTGTGTGATGGGAATCAGCAGGGAACCTGTATAACCAATACCCGAGCACGTTAACATCAACTGGACCAGACTGGTAAACCACTAAATGTGTAAAAAAAGTACATTGAAAATACTGATTCTTATAAGAATAAAACATCACAGTATTTGAAATATCAATCCCTAATGCTTCCTGCTCTTAAAACACTTTTCTGTGGATGCCGACGTGTTCGTTTTGTGGTATATGACTCTGTAGATGTGAGTACAGACGAACAAACGGAGGAGGACCAGTTTGACGTCGACCCTCTCAAGCGCTCTGGGATTCCATTTGGCGGTCTGATCCACGACATCCGGAGACGTTACCCGCGCTACATAAGTGACCTGAAGGACGCCGTGGACACACAATGCATCGCTGCTATCATTTTTATTTATTTCGCTGCTCTTTCGCCCACCATCACATTTGGAGGCTTATTAGGCAAGTGAGACTCTTCGTGCGATCTCATAACTTAATGAATTATTCTCAATGTTTTGTTCAACACCATGCTGCGTATGCTGTAGGTGAGAAAACGCAAGGCATGATGGGAGTCTCTGAGCTCATCATCTCCACGGCAACTGTGGGAGTCCTGTTTTCCTTGCTGGCGGGGCAGCCGTTACTCATTATTGGCTTTTCTGGACCCCTTTTGGTCTTTGAGGAAGCTTTTTATAAGGTGCTTTTACTTTTCACAGTCTGTTCTGTAGTATCTGTAAAAAATGGAAGAAAAAGGTATTTGGTTGAAAATTTTAACGGTGTGATACAGAAACATAACTTCGTTGTTTTTGAGCATCTCACGCCATAAGTGTTGTTTTTAAATAGGTAACTTAACTGATATTCTGTCTTGTTTTCAGTTCTGCCAGGCGCAGGGCTTTGAGTATCTCACGGGCCGAGTGTGGATCGGGTTCTGGCTCATCTTTATAGTTCTGGTGATAGTGGCGGCTGAGGGGAGCTTCCTCGTGCGCTACATCTCCCCTTTCACGCAGGAGATCTTTGCCTTTCTCATCTCCCTCATTTTTATCTCTGAAACCTTCTCCAAGCTCATAAAGGTACAGCGCTAACACCAATATGACACTATATGCAAGAATATACAGTAGGCTACAGCCGCGGAAAAAACGGAGAGACAATTTCAGAGACGAGAACCAGAGATGTGTTTAGGTAAAACGATCATATTTGTTTTGTTTTGTGAAGTACTAACAATATTTCTCCCAAATATCAAATACAAATATTGTTTCTATTAGCATTTATTTGCAGAAAATGAAAACTGGAGAAACAGATGAAAATAACAGAAAAGATGCTCTGTATTTCTTCAGACCTCAAATACTGTAAAAAAACGAGTTCATGTTCACTTTTAAACAATACAACAGTAATGTTTCTACATGTATTGTTATCACAGTTTTCATGTGTCTTGTGATGCTGTCAGTCTTTCACGTTGCTGTTGGATGACTTTCTATCACTCCTGAGGTTTGACACTGGACTGGAATGACCACAATACATCTAGAAATGCTGATTTGAAATAAAATTCGGAATGGTCTCTTAATCTTTTCCGCGGCTGTATATACTGTATATATGAAGAGTTTGGTTCCAAACTGAGAACTACTTTTTTCAAATTTTTATGTTATCATGTTTTTATTGTGTTAGTTAGTTATTGTGTATTTTTAGTTATTATGGCTTAAATCAAAACAAACCAACTGCAGTTTGATTGATATTAATTGGAACGCACAATAAAAAAACATGATTTTTGAATTCTTTTAAAAACTGAGTTATCTCATTTTGGAACCAAACTCTTCATATACAGTATATACTGTATATATATATAAGAGAGAGAGAGAGAGAGAGAGAGAGAGAGAGAGATTTATACCACAGGGGTGTTGAATGCTTCAATCTGATTGGTTGACGAACATTTTATGGGTTTGAATGAACTTTTAGTAAATACACACCTATGAAGGTGTTCCAGGTCTGCTGACCGCATTACAGTTCCATATCACTTCGCCAAGTTTAACGGACGCTTGAAATGAGATGCGCAAGAAAGTAGTCCTACCATAACAGCATTTTAAATACGAAAACATGACAAACATTGAAATGAAACATTTGAACAATTTCCTGCGGTGTGGGAACCGTGGTATAAGCGGAATAATTGACGACGGGCCGTTCAATGATTCGAAAGTTAATGTACACCCCGAGGTGGTGATGCGGCCACGACACGAGCATATAAGTTATAAGCTATTACTGTTCATGTAATTGTTTTTTATTCTCAGGTCTTTCAAGAACACCCTCTGCAGAAAAGCTATCCCACGACTTCCATATTGAATGCCTTCACACCCAGAATCTCTTCTTCGGAGGTCGATGTGTTTGAGGAGCCCATTCTCAACCAGCCCAACACGGCCCTGCTGTCACTGGTGCTCATGATGGGAACCTTCTTTGTGGCCTTCTTTCTCAGAAAGTTCAGGAATAGCAGGTTCCTCGGTGGAAAGGTGCATTTCACTTTATTTATTTATTTGACTAGAAAGTCCCATTGAGGTTGATAATCTCTCACAACAGAGACTTGGTCAAGCTCATGGGGATAATGCACTCATAGTTTTAATCCGTATTCCTTTTTCTTTTTCTTTCTTTATTGATGTTCTTGTATAGTAGATGATGTGGTAGAGCATTGTGTCAGCAACACAAAGGTCAAGAGTTCGATCCCTGGTAACACGCATGCTAATAAAATGTATGTACAGTAAGTCACTTTGGATAGAAGCATTTGCCAAATGCGGAAATGTAAGATTTAATGTAGCGTATAGTATTGGAAAACGGTTTTTATAGCTGTAAGTATAAACCACACAAAAGCAAACTCGAGATATTTTCTCCAAAACATAAAAAAAAACTAGTTGCATATATATTTTCACTGGAAAGCAAAACACTAATAAAGATTTTCTGCACTCATTTTTCGTGTGAAATGTTTCAAGCTCATATTTGTTTGCTGTTATCAGGCCAGAAGAATCATTGGAGATTTTGGGATCCCAATCTCTATCCTGATCTCTGTTGTTGTGGATATCTCCATCCCTGACACATACACGCAGGTAACCGCACCCTGAAACCCGCTCCATGTCTCTCACGTGCAGTATATTAACACAAAGGAACTTCTCTTCCAACTTATTAAGTACTCGGCTATAATTGGAGGCAGGTTTATTCCGAGCCTGTGTTACAGTTACAGTGTGGTTGACTTGGCAGACTGCCGGAAGCAATGAATCCTGGGATCTCTGGGATGTAGGCGCTTGTGTTTCTTGTGGTTGCAGAAGCTGAACGTCCCCTCTGGATTCTCGGTCACGTCTCCGGACAAGCGTGGCTGGTTTATTAGCCCGTTCGGAGATAAACAGCCTTTCCCCATCTGGATGATGGGCGCCTCGGTGATACCGGCCCTGCTTGTTTTTATCCTCATTTTTATGGAGACTCAGATCACAACGTGAGTGTAGCACGTGTGAGCTGACATTGTGATTGTTAAACGTTCCCTTATACTAAATAATGTAATAAATAAATGTGAAATTTGTATCGTCCTTTACAGCCTGATGGTGAGCAAGAAGGAGCGGCGTTTGGTGAAGGGTTCAGGCTTTCATTTGGACCTTCTGCTCATCGTGATTTTAGGAGCTTTCTGTCCGCTGTTCGGTCTGCCCTGGCTTACCGCCGCTACCGTACGCTCCGTGACTCACGTGAATGCTCTGACGGTCATGAGTAAAGCTACGGCCCCTGGAGAAAAGCCCATGATCCAGGAGGTCAAAGAGCAAAGGGTGACCGGAATGTGCGTGGCTGTACTAGTGGGTAAGACATCCAATTTTCAAGATTACTATCTCAGTGTAATAGCGTTTGTTAAATTCCAACTTTTCAAACCAGTAAGTTTACTAGTAAAGTAAAGTCGTGAAGCTGTGGTTTACACTGAAATGAGAAGAACACCACCATTGTCTGTAAAGTTCATTGGCAAGGTTTCAGAATCAGCAAGAATAATATGACATGCAAATTTATATATATACCACTTAGCAATGACGGTATTGAATAAAAAAAAAAATTCTGATGCAGTATGCTTAAGTGAATGGTGTTTTTTAAACATTTATTTTAGTTGTATGCGATTTTCAGGAAAAATGTTAATTTTGTTAATAAAGACAAAGTTACAAAACAAAAATATGCGATGATTACTTACCAAAACTCGAAGAAATGCAAATATTTTGTTTCAAAACACTTCAAGTACTAAAGATTTGTGAAAAAATGTTAAGCATGTCAAGGAAATTAATTCATTTGAAGATAAATCACGCTCGCACCGCATGACATGTTTTAGGGCTATGGCCAATTCATAGATGAAAAACACTAAAATCACTTAAAAAAAATTTAATCTGAATTTATTCTTAATGTTTGAATAACTGCAATAGATCTTGAATTTGTATTTTAAAATTGGCATGTCGAAAATCCTTATACGTCATTGACCCATATATTATGATATTGTAAAAAGCATTGTAGTTCCACAGAAACAATATCATCAAGGTCATAGGATTGTATACGTATACTGATAAATGCCAAATAAATGTAACGTTTTTTTATTAGTCTCAAACTGTGCACTTTAAAATCACTGATGCCTCAAAAGTCTTACAGATTTATTAACAGCAATTGTTATTGGCTTAAAGTGGTATCCAGGCAGTTAAAAATGTATTCGTGTCAATGAAATTCATACTTATTTGTTATAAGTGTTCAAAAATATCTAAATACATTTTGGGGTCGTGTCTTAGTTGTTTTAGTTACATTTGAATATTTGGAATAGAATAAAATACAATTCTTTGATCATGAATCCTTTCAATAACTCGGTCTTTTCTGTCTCCTGCATTCAGGTTTGTCTATAGTTATGACTGATGTGCTGCGTCACATTCCTCTGGCTGTGCTGTTTGGTATATTTCTGTACATGGGCGTCACGTCTCTTACTGGTATCCAGCTTTATGAGAGAATCACGCTGATGGTCACGCCTGCTAAACATCATCCTGACCACACCTTTGTCACCAAGGTAACCGCATCCCAGTCGTTTGAGGTAGTAATAATGGTATTCACGGATACATCTGTGTTTGATTTCCACACAATATATGCTACCAGTTTTTTTGCTACCAGAATTTTGTTGAAATGCTTCGGATGCGTCCACCAGGTGGCGAACATTGTCTTTTGTACACTTTTTTTTTGCACAAAAGTTATACTGTATATGAACCTTGCTTGACGTGTTAAGGGATGAATTGGCTGCGAAGCGCCATTGTTGACATGTTTCTTAGGATCAACCATGTTAAACCTTAAAATAAACGTATAGGATTTTAAACTTATGTCATGATGAAAAAAGAATTCTGCACTATTTGCGAGCATGTCAATTCTGCTGTCTTAATGTTTTCTTTATCCATGGAAGCACACAAGATCGCTCACAGATCGTGCCGTGATTCCGCGGCACATCAGGTTTTGCACAAACTTTCTGGAGTTTATGCCAGCTGAAGTGCACGCAGTTATTCTAGCCCTTCTGAAACAAATCTGCAATTGTTACAGCGCAAAACCAACAGTCTCGCTGTCTCACTGTAATTCAAAGCCTGATTCATTTCACATACAGGTGAAGACGTGGCGTATGAACATGTTCACCATCATTCAGTTGCTGTGCATCGTCCTGCTGTGGGTGGTGAAGTCGACTGTAGCGTCTCTGGCCTTTCCCTTCATCCTGATCATGACCGTCCCTCTGAGAAGACTCATCCTGACCAGAATCTTTGAGGAGAGAGAGCTCGCCGCGGTATGATCTTTACATTGACATGTATGCGTTTGGTAGATGATTCAATCCAAAGCAACTTCCAGTGCATTCAAGATTTATTTTTAATGTGTGTTCCCTGGAATTCAAACCTACAACCTTTGCAATGCAACGAGGAAGGCTCTGCCCCACAGGATGTTGGTTTGGAATGACAGGAAGTGGCATTTGCTGAATTGCAATTCAATAAATGAGATAAATTGCATTTATTTATTTGGCAGACGCATTTATCCAAAGCGACTTACAAGTAGGAGAGCATATAAACATTTTGTCAACACGCTAAACAGTACAGTTAGTTTACAATATAGAAGTTATCTATATTAAAAATATAGGATCGAGAATTATTGTCCAAATAAGTTCTTATTATATGCGTGTATGCGTACGCTGTATACTGAATTGCAATTAAAACAATTCTTAACAATTTTATCTTAAAAAAATTCAATACATTTAAATTGGATTCAGATTGCTTCATTCGCTGGTTTGGAGAGCGTTTGTTTTCAAACTGTTGTTTTTATGATCATTTTATTGAGTTAAAAGGTTGTGGTTTATTTTGCAGCTGGATGCTGATGAAGACACGCCTAATTTCGATGAAGATGGTCGTGATGAATACAATGAAATCCACATGCTCGTCTAGACACAGAACAGCTCAACTCCTCGATGACACGGGCCACCGAATACTCAATACTGTCCAGAGGTGTAAAGAACGGCACTGCCCTCTTTCACCATTATTTCATGTGTGTTTAAACATTTGTAATCATCCAGTCTAAATACGGTTTGAATTTCATTTTTAATTTTCATTAAATTTCATTTTTATGAAAATATAATGAAATGAATATTTTATGATCATTTATGATATCCCACCCGTGTCTGTGACGGCAAGTGAAACCTTTGGATGCTGCTGTTTGGCCAACGAGATGCTTGCGATGTGCCATTTTGAGGGGTTGGGTTTTGAGATCGAGTTAACGTTGGTTACTGCATATGTAACAGATTTTATAGCATTTTTCAGCTCCCCTCAAAACAAAAAAATTACTATGTTATGTACTTATTTCAGATTCTTAAAAAATTAAGGTGTTTATTCTATTTTTATTTTTTTCAGGGAGGTTACTCCAAAGGATTTATTTATTATAAGTTGCTCAAATGATTTCTGTTCAGTATAGAGACGATAAACGAATGTTATGTGGCCCAAATTTAACTTCAGGTAGACTTCGGCAAAGAATCTATAACTGTTGAGTAGTTTTGATTTAATCTCTAGCCGATAACTAAACAGACTGCAAGTTAACTTCTGGCCAGACGCGTGCGTCCGATGAAAACATTTATAGAACATTTTATTTAAGTTGATATATAGAATTATTGCCCAAATATGTTATCATTATAATCTAAACTTTGTGTGTATGTGTGTTGGTGTGCGCATGTGTGTTTTAATACCTTTGCTGTTACGCTGCACAATGTTGAAAATAGGTTAAAGCCATAGAAACAAGGATTTTGTTGTGTGCATAAATAAGAACTTTCTGAAACAATGATAGTCCAAAGGCTGTTAAACTGCCAGTGAATATGGATTCACTCACCGCTGTGGTTTACACACTTTGACTCCAATGAAACTTGTTGCCAAATTGTCGGACAGGGTCGTGCACAGACTTTTCCTGTAAAACGTTCATCAAGTCCCATTTCCATTTTGTGCATAAAGTGATTTACTTAAAAATCTCTCTTCAGTCCCAATCTTAATGCAGTATGCAGATACTATAAGAAAGCCATTCATAAGTTAAACACTGTGGCGCTTTTAAAGCGTTTCTCTGTTTGGGACGGGACCGTGTTTGAGCCGCCGGTGGCAGGCGAGGGGGTTTACAGAATCTTCGGTGAAATAAGAAGTTTAGAAACAGAATGCATCCCCTTTCTCACCTTTTGTGTTTTCACATTACACAAACTGTGACACTTTAACGTGTAATACAATCTTGAATTAGCCTGATGTCATAACAGGAAGTATTGCTCCATTACGTCATGTTTTGAGTTCTGACGAAACCTTGGACCTTTGGACTGTAAATACCGCGCTGTCCTTGCGTGTAGCGGATTTGTTGAACTTCTGAAGCCTGTCACGCAAGGACTCGTTCATTTTATCACGAACACACATTCCACATGTTTTCTTTTGCTCTTTGTTACCCTTTTGAAAAAATGGAGAATTGTGCAATATCGCAATATCTGTTGTGCTGCTCTGACGTTTGGTTTCTAGGAAAGCACGACTCTTAAGTGCCGCTTTCAGCCCGGTCATGTTGTAATGAGAGATTTGGGGTTCTTTGAAGCACCTAATATAAAGGAGTAGATGTATTCAGACGTGTAACCTCGATACAGACGCCAGAAGGGTAAATTGTTTTTCGTTTCAGTGTTTGTCATCAGGGATCGATCGGAGAGGTGAAGTTATGAAGACGGATTTGCTGTAATTGATAAAGTATTCCGAACATGGTGTGTGAAATTCACTTGCCAGGTTTATCAGATGTGAGCGCAACAGATGTTTGGTTCTCAGAGGAGAGGTCTCATGCTCGAAGGTTGATCTTTTAATGAAGTACTCGGTGTTCTTTCACGTGAAGTTGAGAAGAAACAGCAACCTAGTTTACAGAGTGAGAGGAAAATGTTGAATTTTTGGGGGGCATTATGTGCACTGTCGAATCGTGAACAATGAAACAATTTTGAAAGAGACATGGCTTGATTTTGATTTTATGTTGAAGTCTTTGATGTTTCCCATAGAAATGGTACAAATAGATACACATGCATCAGTTGTCGACATACAGTAAGAGTAAAGAGTTATAAGAAATAATAACCACCGGAACCACTTTTTTCGGAAATAAGAAAAACCACCTCAAGCGAACGTGAAAACTTTTTGGGGAATTAACGTTTTTTTATTTCAAAATTTGTCGTTTCCATCAATCGTTTCTGATGCGAAACTTCAAAATGCGCATAAAACCAGGGTGATGGAAACCCGGCTAATAACTGATATTATTAACCGTGATTATTGATACTGTGTTCATACTACACACATGATAATATTAGAGATGCACCGATACTCAATTTCTCTACCGATAACCGATAGTCGATTATACAGAGTAATGTCTGCCGATACTGATTCGGACGATTAAATTAATATTTCTTAACTTTCTGAATGTTATTCATTTATATAGTGACTATTAATTTCGAACATCAAACTGGTGATGTTTCTTAACATTAACTTAAATTAACCGATTATTGGCCGATATATCGGTGCATCTCTAGATAATATTGTAAAAATTGTAATTTAACATTTTGCCTTAAGAGCCACAATAGTTACAGACACACTCTGCCGCCCTACATTCGTATACTTTGAGTGTGATTCACCGGCCAAAAATACGAGATCTAAATAAAATAAGACCAATGTGACAGAACATTTTAAGAAATTCTCAATTTCACCATACATGTGAATTATTTTAGCCATGATAATCATAGAGTGAAAATCTGATATCGTGACAGCCCTAATTTAATCTTATTTAAAGGGCCAGGCACCTTGTATTTATTTTAATAATTTAGCTGGGAGTGTTTGGCCAGTCAAACCCACTTCTGTCACAGAGTTATCGACTCCTGAACCCTTTTGTTTGGATAAATCATTGACGCACAGCTTTGATGCCTGACCGTCCTCGTAGTATGTATGTTTGCCAACTGTAAATTTAAGCAGCGGGACTAAAGATCTGGTCAAGTGATCTGATGGTTCCAACCCTGCATGTGGCAGCTCATGAAACGCCTTGTTTTGCAATATGAATCATAACCCTGCAGTGCTTGGCCTCATAACTGCAGATTTATTTCTGTGTTTAACAGTTCATGCTTTTATTTATTAGCATACTGCATTTTTTAAATGGATTTAGCCTGCCATTTAGGATAAGTACCATTAGTCCCTAAAGCACAAGAAACTGATATTGAATGCGTAGTTTGTCTCATGCTGAATGTATATAATGTAGTGATACTGATGTCTTGTTGGAACATCTGGATGCAGTTTCTTGAATTTGTGTCTGGTTGATATACACCCAGAGACAGGTTTGGCGTAAGAACATGGAGAAACACAGAATTTGCCATGTACCCACTCCAGTTAAATGTAGTTGTAACTCCTCTCATAAGCGCTTAATCCCATTTTGTACGTACACGGTTGGGTTATTTATAGTAGTGACGAATGCGTTCAATACTGAAAAATGTTTTACATTCAGCTTCGTCAACCATTGCCGGTTCATGAGCCAATCCAATATTTTGTCTTCACTCCTGCATTTTTAAAGAGATAGTTCACCTAAGAATAACAATTCTGTCATCATTTCTTCACACCTCACGTCACTCAGAACCTGTTTGACTTTATTTTTCTGCGGAATACAAAAGAAGATATTTTGGAAGGACGTTGATAACCAAACAACACTGGCCCCCATTGACTTCCATTGTATGAACACAGAACCACTGAAACATTTCTCAAAATATCTTCTTTTGTGTTCCACACAGTCGAAAGACTTTTTGAACAGAAACGTAAGAACCTCTGTGTAGTTGAAGAACAGACGTGTGCGGAGAGCTCGGAGACATAAGCACCTCTGTCATTGTCGGGTTGTGTGAAAAGGAAAACACATTTTGCATGGATGTTGGGTTATTATGTGAGCACTTCTAGACTGCCGTTTCCGGTTTGTGGTTTTTAGATGTCGGAGCCATGAAATGAAAGGGAAATGGTATTACTGGTGTAGGGGTGAGACGTCTGAATTTTGGCAGGTGATGCCACCCTAGTTGTGCAGACCACCCACCCGTTCTTATGGAAATACCACTGTTTGCCTTTATGCCTGAACTGTCATTCCTTTGTTTTTTGTCATTTTATTTTGTTTTGTTTAATGCTGTGTGTCAGCTGTATGCCATTCTTTTTTTTAAATGACACAGAAAATGACAATCAGATGTAGTTGCAGATTTTATTAATATATTATTACCCAACACTGTACATTCAGCAGTTGTGACACGAAGCATTTTCACACGAAGAGACGAAAGGTTTTATTTGGCTGTAAACAGTTGAGAGAAGTTGAAAATACTGAGCGGTTGTAAAAGAAAACGTTTACCTCTCTCACATGTTAATACAAGCAATGTGAATTGCAATTTTTCTCTTTGTACTTTTAGATGGAGATAGGATGAACACTAGATTACACCTTTAGCTCTTTAAGACAAATAAGGATGATAGAAAATAATCATAATTCCTTGAGTTTTATTTTACATAGTGGATTAATGCTTTTACGTTTGCATCATTTTCAGAAAGGCCTCTAGGCCTCTGTTGCCTGGTTATGAATAAGAAGTGTAGTTTGTCCGAAAACACGACGAACGTTTTGAGTTCGTATATGGTATAAAATGTATTACTTTAGCATTAGCAATACTGAAAATACGATGATGTTATGTGGATATTTTAATAGCAGTACTAATTGCTATTGTGTAAAAAGAAAAAAGGTTTTCAGAGCATTGTAAAACAAATTGTTATTTTTTTGTCTCAGAATAAATATTTATTATGTGTTTCAAGTTTCGACGCATTGTGTGTGTTGAGTAAATGATGCACCTCATGGCCGCTGTCAGTCATTACATACATTTTCAGACTTCTAACGTTAATACTTTTTTTATCAGTAGATTATTTTCATTGAACAGTAATACTCGCAAGTAGTGATGGAACAATATATTGCACAGCAAATAAGATATTCATAAGATTGCTGAATTAAAGTCACAGCATTTATGAATAAAAAAAATGTGGTGGCCTAATATTGTCCCGTTTGATATAGTGGTCTGTCATGACTCGCAAGTCACGAGTCATGAAGCAACTTAATGACCTAATAAAAAAGTGCATTAAAATCATTGCTTTAATGTCCTCCGAAATAAAATGAATTATATTGCAAATATCACTACACAGAGTCAAATCGCCAGTGTTAAAAATGGTCAATTGAACACTCACAGTGTATATATAATCCACACTCTCAAAGTGTGGATTACTGTATATATACACGTGAGAGTTAATTTGACCTTTTTTAACACTGGCGATTTTGCTATGCACGAACTAGTCCTTTTAAAACATAATAAAACTACATGGTGGGTTATTTAGTTGGATCAAAGATGGATATTTTCTTCATCAATTTAAAGACTTTGTAGATATTTTATTGTATGCAACATTTTTCGAGTGTACTTTTATTGTCTAATACGCTGGCCGGTCAGTAGTACTTCGGCACTTTCTTTTCATACAGTCTGAAGTTGTAGAAAAGAAGCTGTGTTATAAAGGTGATGATGATGCAGGGGAAAATGAGAAGGAACAGGACGTACGGATCTGGATCCTTCAGACCTGAGCACAAGGAGAAATAGATCTGATGGATTTCCAGCAAGATCTTGTGTTTGAAGGAAACTTGTGTGCAGCATGTATATTTGCCCAACATCTCCATGCACGTGGTCAGGTTGATGTAGTATCTGATAGTCCCAAAATAAAAAACAGCAGGTATATGTAACTGATATATAGAAATCATCAACTCATTCACGCAGAGATCAAACTCGGAAACATGTGCTTCAAACTCCATCAAACTCGGAAAAGAAAAAAACATGTTTTTTCTTTCCTGATCTGATGAGTTGAATCAGGTGTGTTGGATCAGTGAAACATGCTCCAGGACAGACCTGAGAAACAATACTCTATAAAATCATTCAATGTAAGTTGATCAAATTTGGTCTTTTACAGTAAAATGTAAACTCACTGTCTAGCCGTTGGCCAGGGACATTTGAGTTGGTAGTCAGTTGTTGCCATCGTTTGGTTGAATTGGACAACACAGTACTCATAAACGGCAGCATCAAAGCTTGTTTTGTCACATGGCAGTTTTGTGCATTTGTCTTTTACTGTTCCCTCCACCGAGCCTGGGAGGAGAAAAAAGATGGAAATGCATTAGACGCCGCAGAAATGGTGCATAAGCCACGTCTACAACCATTAAAAGACACATAATTGACACAAATGATCCTTCATGTCCGTAAACGCCCATTTCCTCCACAAACTAATGACAGTATTTCCTACAGACAGAAAACAATCTGTTGCATTCAGTGCTGGGGAAGCTGAAATGTCTAGTTTTCTATGTTAAAAGCTTGCAAGTTAAAACACTTCTTTACACTTTTTAAACAATTCTTGCAGATTATTTCTGTCCAGTTTTTCAGTACGACTCTATAAACATTCTTACATTAACAAATACTTGAGAAGCATAATGACTTAAGATATTGTCTCGTTTTCTGAGAAAATTATAAAAATATTTTTGCTTTTATCCTTAAAGCCTAAAAAATACATATATTTTTAAATAGTCTCATTTTAAGCATGAATTAAATGTTGATCTTTTTCAGGCGACTATAGTTTAATACATTGGAACAGTTCGCCCAAAAATGAAAGTTCTGTCTTCATTTACTCCCTCGAGTTGTTCCAAATCTGTATCAATTTATTTTTTCTGATGATCACAGAGAAAGATATTTTAAAAAAAGCTTGTAACCAAACAGTTCTTGGCCACCATTGACTACCAAAAATTGCTTTATAAATTTCTTTGTTCTGTTGAACACAAAAGAAGATATTTTGAAGAATGTAGGAAAGCAAACAGTTCAGGGGGCACTTTTGACTACTACTATGGTAGTCAATGGGGTCCAAGAACTGTTTGGTTACAAGCATTCTTTTGAATATCTGTCTCTGTGTTCATCAGAACAAAGAAATGTATACAGATTTGGAACAACTTGAGGGTGAGTACATGATGACAAAATGTATATTTTTGTGTGAAATGTCCCTTTAAGCTCACTAAAGGACACATTGGTGAACTCTACTGGGCAATGATCCATAAATCTGCTTTTTCGAAACAGTTTGTTGAACTGTTTGAACAACTCAATTCAACATCTAGTAGCATCACAATGTTTAATTAATTTAACAATACCATCATGTAAATGCTCAAATGTATTGTTTGAATGCATTCTTTTGAAGTCGCTTTGGGTAAAAGCATCTGGCACATGCATGAACGTAAATGTGATTCTGATCACTGTACCTGTTAATGTTAAAAGAATGATGACACCGGCGGAAATCACAAAGGCCTCTTTCCTCTCCATTTCTAAAGAATTCTACAAAGTTTTTGCAGGTGTGTTAGTATTTCAGACAATGAATGTTGGGATGGTGAAATTTCTAGCAAACAAAATTGAGAAGGTGGCCTTCAGAAACCTTTTTTATAGCACACATATCTAAGAAAACAAGATGCATTTCGTTAATAAAAACACTAGACAGGAGGCAGTATATTTTTTTGTTACGGCATATTGTTTTCTATGAATCGAACAAAATGTAGAGGGGTTGTTTGGTTAAAATAAGAAATGTAAATGTCCAAACCCTTAAAATTGACTTCAGTAAGAAACATTACAAGTTCGATTTTTCTGAAATCAAGGCGTCATTTAGCCAATCAAGTAAACAGTCTTGTTTGTTTGACTGAAAAGAGAGAAATAAGAGTTTTCCCAGTGTGTCCAAAAGGATTTTCTTGAAGAGAAATGTGATCCACAGTGGGTAAGGAGGCGGTCTCATAAAGCATAATTTAAGTGCTTTCTATGTTCCTCTGACACTGTTATGGCTGCGGTCCATTAGCTCATTTTATCATGTTTCCACAATCCTTGTTTAGAGTTTCCCACTGATGAATCTCCCACATTTCATGATTTATATTCTCTAAGTATGTCTGACTTTTACTGACACGGGCAAGGGTTGAACTTTCTTTTGGCTCTGATCTGGTGGAACGATTTTTCCACCAGCGTGTGTCTCAGTCTGGCTTAAACAGTATCAAAACATTACCAATATCAGAGAAAACCTTCTTATTACCCAAAAGCCCTGGTAATCTTTTGTAGTTCTTCACACTTTACAGCAACCACATTTTGTTATGAAATGTGTGAAAGACCTTATACTAAAAAACAAAAAAGCCCATATTTATCAAATGATGCTCAGAGGTTGCTCGCTTAGCTCAGGAGACCTAATGGAGATTCCGTGTCATCATTAGTTTCTCTCCAAATTTTTAAACATACAGTAGAATTAAACATTGAGTATAGAGCTCTACGTGAATGTATGTAACCCCACGTATCTTGTTTTGGAGTGACTGTGAGATTGGAGGAGACACATTTGAGAAGCAGGAATTTGCTCAAATATTTTAATACAACACGATTTCTGTCCAAAAAAACCCCAAAACGATTGTGAAGACCCTTTAGAAAAAATATGGACAAAATGTCAGAGGTTGAATACAGAACCGGACAGTTTTTAAAAACCTGGCACAAGGTTTCAATTCTTATAAAAAATCACGCTTGAAATCATATTCTGCACTTACCTTCTGAGCAGACCTTTAAATCAAATCTCCTGTTAATGCTGGATGAAGAATTTATGAACGATTCCTGCTGTGATCCACATTTGCGGAGAGACACACGGGCAGTGCCTCATTACAGTGGGAATTTGTTTTCTCAGCGACAGTCACTGAACCTCTGGACGTCTGTTTCCTTTCCCAGGCTCATCTGTGTCTTTCCCTGCTGTTCCCAGACATGTGCTCCATGTTTTTACTTCTAGAACGTCCCAGGAGACCGAGACAAGCTGATTACCAGATCATGAGTGAAGAATCAATGACAGCAGGGTAAACATGCACATTTAATTCAACTCATTTTTCCTACAGCTTAAATGGCCTATATACATAAGTGGTCCGTATTGACGAAGTACTGCAAAAATAATATTAATTGTGTTAATAATAATTGTTGCTTTATTGTGACAATATTAATTGTGATAATAATAATTGTGCTTTATTTTACGGAATTTTTAAGGACGTTATGGAAATCTTAAAAACTAAACAACAACAAAAACGTCTATGCCAGTGTGGTAAGAATAAAAAACTTAGACAAAATGTCTTGTAATATTTCTTTTGAAGTATGTTTATTTATATTTTAGAGTGTTTAGATGTTTCCACTGGAAAACAAAAAAATCATAATTTTCTAAATGTCTTTGTACAGTTTAGCAAGAAACTGACATTATATATTAAATGATTAATGAAAATATAGTCAGTGTGTTAAAGTACACTACAATGTCTACTACTGATCTTTAAACACTTTAAACACAAGTTAACATGAAACAGTGTTTGCAACCCATTATACTTTCATAATAGCAAAATGACAATTTTCAAATAATAAATGTAGGATCCATCTATCACCAAAATTCACAGGGTTTTAGAATAACAAATGAAGAGTTTGGTTCCAAAATGAGATAACTCCTAATCATGTTTTTTTATTGTGCATTCCAATGAATATCAATCAAACTGCCGTTGGTTTGTTTTGATTTAAGCCATAATAACTCAAAAAACACCGCTAACTAACACAATAAAACACAATGATAAAAAAACAATGATTTTTAAATAAAAAACATGATAACATAATAAAAAACATGATTTTTGAACATTTTTTAAAACGTTATCTCATTTTGGAACCAAACTCTTCAAATGTTGTAAGTTAGATTCTTAGGGAACACACAGTGTATTGCTCGAATGCAATGTCCCTTTGGATAAAAGCCAAAAGCATAAATGCGAAAAACTAAAGGGATTCATCCGAGGCCGGACTAGCTATTTCACTTTGATGAAAGGTTATAAAGATATTTTTTAAACAAAATGTACAGATAAATGATTTAAAACAAGATCAGAAATATGGATCGAGATTGCAAATAGTCTTGATTTCATATAGCCTTTGATCATCTGTAATGCGCACGCACCGCCTAATTGTCAATCTTTAAGTTATCGTAATGAGTAATGACCTCCCGAGGTACGATGGGGATGTATTTGTGTGCGCTTGTAGGTAGAAAACTGTTGTAAACATGAATTAAGTATGCAAGTGAAACTGCAGGGGGAAGAGGAAAGCTGACTCAGCCGGGGTAATGCCTTGACCCTTTTCCATCAAATCGTTTCCCCGAAACCTAGCATAAAACATGACGGCTGTCTGAAGCTCAGCCAAAAGACATTAATAACCCCTGTGTTTGCTTTGAATCTGAATGCTTCTCCAGTTGAAACTTGGATTGGTACAACAGAACGAGAATAGAGATTGAAAGTTCATTGCAATGATATAATAAACAAAACGATTTGTACACATTGTCAAAAGACTGAAAAAGTGCATTACGTTTCTGCATTTGGCGACTTCAAACTATATTTTATCAGCACATGTGACATCTTACAATGCTGGACACATGCAAACATGAAATCTTAGGATTTCATTTATATTGAAGCATATTTTTTTCTGGCTTTAGCAACAGTTCACCCCTCTGTGTATTGGTTTTCATTCCGTCCCCTTCAAACTAAAATTTCATGATTTATAATGATGAAGTGATTCGATTGGAGTACTATTCTTGGTGTTTTGTACAAAAGGTCACACACGATGGAATGTTCCCAGATGATGCTGAAAGCCTGGGATAAACTTCAGGAGTCTTGAGAGCATGCTGTCAGCAGGGGCGGATTTAGTGATTTGGGGGCCCTAGGCAAATCCATGTATGGGGGCCCCATCTATGCACCATTTTACTTCACTGCAACCCTTATTTTTCTTCCTCCTCAAAGCACACAACTTTTCACCCCCAGTCAAAGTGACAGGGGAAAACTAAGCTTAATAAACACAGATACTGACTCACTAAAGACTTTGGCCACCCTAAGGTTTAGTTCTTATTCTCCAACAGTGCTGAATATCCAGAAGCACAATAACTGTATGGCCAGTCACCTGACACCGGCTATATATGCCAAGCTGTGTGATAAATACACTTTGGACGAAGCCATCCAAACAGGCGTGGACAATCCAGGCCACCCCTTTATAAAAACAGTAGGCATGGTGGCAGGAGATGAGGAGTCATATGAGGTAAGATGATATTAATCATGGATATTAAATAAGAGATATCATATGAACGACTGAAATTCATCAAACATGTTTCATGTAGGTCTGACTAATTAAAAAATATATTATAATGAATTCCCAAATGAAAAACATGGGATAAGTGTCTTAACAAAACACTTATATTAAAGTTCTAAAAAATTTGATGAAATGAAAACTAATAAGTTATATAAAGCATTAAATTTATTCAATCAAACAGAAACGTTGAAAATTTTAACATAAGCCTTTTTTATAAGACTTTTTAGCCCATAAGTAACCAGTCTAATTAAATGAGCAAAGCTCATTCACACCCTACGTTCTCTTGTAGTTCACTGAGCTTTGAACAATTCACTGATCTCATACATTCTGTGTAAACGAATTGGTTCAAAGGAGTCATTTGTTTGCGAGTCATTCTGATCGTAATGTGCGTTCATACTGGCGAACTCGCTGTGTACAGAATAACGCTGATTCAATGAGCCAACTTCACAGCTAAAAACATTATAATGATGTACAGAAAGTTAATTTAGGAAATCTTTTCAAGAAATTCAAGAAAATGTAAATTGAACGTAAAACTCCTGAACAGCCATGAAACACAGCTAATACAGCTCCTAACAGGCTATAGCTCTTTTACTGAACTCTTCAGCGTCTCACTGCTGGTAACGAAACAGCGCCTCCATTGTTTCGTAACTGCAGTTACAAATGACAATCTGTTTAATAATGCACGAAGTGTTTTTTGTGAAGACACTCGACATATTTTTGACGACAGTCTAAGGCGGCACGAAATTTGACTGAGGCGGCAATTTCTTTATGCAGGAAAAACCCTTATCTGGGATTACTATATAGCCTAATATATACCTCTCTCCGTGTTTTTTGTGGTTAACGACCTTTCATGCATTTAAATGTTACCAAATTTCTGTACTAGTGCATACAGTATGAATCGTTAGCACTGTACTGACGTTATTATATTATGTCTTTATGTGCCCATCGGTCTGCGCAGCGGAGTCAAACAACCTTTCTACCTTTGAACTGGCCCTCTCCTACCAAGCGCACAGCGCTCTTTGTTTGACAGATGTTTTGGTCGTCAGTCATTATAACTGTTGTCGGTGTTCATGGAGAAATACTCACCGGCACATTATCATGGCTCGTGGCCGGGAGAGTGCTTTGTCTGGCGGGAGAGAGATGCGCTACTGCTGTAGGAACAGCGGTGGAGTTTGTGTGGGGAAAAAGCAGAGACTTTGGCAACAATCTTTTGTAAATCGTCTTTTTTCCTCTCCGCTGGTGTAGCTGCGTTCTTTGTTGTTTTATTTCCCTGCGACTTTTACTTCGTTTTGCCAATGACACTCTCGCTGTGGGCAGTTCTACTAATTCCGCCGCTGCGTTAACCTTCTGTCACGGTTTGGCATGGAAAAGAACCCAAATGCAGGCAGGCGGTGGTGAAGGGGTTAAACAGGGACATTTATTAAATAATAAAACAAACACCCACGATGGGGAGAACTAAACAAATGCAAAATACCACAAAACAAAGACTTCCCACGGGGGGGGCAAAAATAAACTAACAAACCAAACAGCGACACAACGTCTTAAACAAAAACACGGCAGGGTAAAAACACAAGAACTCACTGACCACAGACAAGGCTAGGGACGGGAACGGGAACACTGAACGCAACCACAAGGTACACAGTACATACACAGTCCACAAGCACAGGACAAAGAAACATGAGGGCATTTTAAAGGCAAGACAAACAGGTATAATGACACAGGGCAGGTGGGAAACATTAGACACGGCAGGGAAGCAATACATGAAATGAGAGGGGCGGGGCCAATGACAAGACAAGAGAAAACACATGAAATGTCAAAAAGGTAAACACCCCATGGCTTCTCACACTAAACATAAGGCTTTGCCACGACTCTGCCACAAGACCAAGAAATCCATGACAAGATAAAGCAGAGTCGTGACACCTTCTCTAGCTGGTGTCGAACTCGTCTCGCGCATATACGGTGCTAATGGAATGGTCCACTCTAATCTATAATGGGGGAGTGCCTTCGTACAGATGTAATAACGTAAAACGTTGACAGGGATATCCCAACAATTTTGATGATTACTTGGGGCTCTACGTGGCTGCTGACATGGCTTATTGGTTAAGTCCACCCCTTCCTTTTGGGGGCCCCTGGTAGCTCAGGGCCCCAGGCGATTGCCTACCTTTGCCTAATGGTAAGTCCGCCCCTGGCTGTCAGTATTGTAAAAGAGAATAGTAAAAGATTTTTTTTGAGTAAAGAGCTTACACAAAGCTAGTCCATGGATTCAGATGAATGAAAATATACAAAAAACACACGAATAGTATGAACTAATGTAAAGGGACAGTTCACCCAAAACTACAAATTCTGTCATCATTTACTCACCGTCGAGTCCAAATCTGTATCAATTTATTTGTTCTGATAAACACAGAGAAAGATATTTGGACAAATGCTTGTAACCAAACAGTTCTTGGCCACCGTTGACTACCATAGTAGGAAAAATGACATTGGTAGTCAAAAGTGTCCCAGAACGGTTTGCTTTCGTACATTCTTTAAAAATGTCTTCTTTTGTGAGAACAAAGAAATGTATAAAGTAATTTATGTTTTGATCCTGGGGTCAGATTCAGATCATCCTTTTCTCTGTTCGTTTCAATTACACTCAAACATGAGCAATGGAAACATTCCCTCTTCTGCGCATGTTACATTTGCTTTGGTGGGACAACTGCTTGAAAGACGGACATCTATAAATGCTGTGAAAATACCTTTCAGCAACGTTCTGTTTCTCGCACGCGGCGTAAAATTACCTAATGCGCATCCGTCTGGAGTTGCTAGGCAACATACACATATTACAACCACAATCCGCTTGCGATGGGAAAAATTTCCAGGAGTGGTTATGTGAAAACATTTCCATTTTAGAGAGATGCAGGCGTAATCCTTAAACAAACACACTGTTTGGATCTGCGTTAGGATCTTACAGCACGCTTGGCACTGGACGGTCCACTTGTTGTTTTTGCCTTGTTCTGGCAATCCTATTTTTAGCAGTGCGTTTTTAAATGAGGTGTCAAAGGCAAAGTAAAGACCATATTTGTTTTGATTAAACACGTTGTAAAAAATGTCAACTTGAAAAGCTACGTTTAATTGCCGTCTTAAAGTTTTAAGTGGAATCGAAGAGTTTACCATTAAACTACATCCCACCACTGTAAAGCTCTTGACAAATGAAATAAAATCGCAGAAATTATTGTGACAAGTTGATTAAAAACAAAGATATTGAGTTTTCAACAATGCATTATGATTTCTTTAAGTTGACAGTTTGACAATTTCATGACTTTTTCATGAGGACTCATAATGGAATATTTTAATCAGGAAAAATGTACTAAATGTTCTGTGTTAAAACCAAGTCAGAAACCAAGATGTGTGACGAAAGCAAAATGTAAGGGCAGATTTGCAAAAGTGTGGGGAAACTAAAGAAGTATTAAGTTCATGAGCTTTTCCTCCTATCCAGAATTTGAGCCCAGCTCCAATCGTTTTGATTATTATATACTTTTAAAACTATATTCTACAACGCCCAAGCTCCAGCTTAGATCTTTAACTATCCCCATGTGTCTCCTATTGGAAACTACACTAAATGCTAAATGGAAATACTAAATACATAATAACAGGAGTCATAGATCAGCACTCAATCTGACTGGAGGGAAAGAAGGAACCAGTGGTAAAGTTTTAATGGTCCATTGATATGAGCAGCCTCAAGAGAAAAGCACTGCATGCCTTCTCAAAATAAACACAACCAATTATCACTTAACTGATACAGTCAAAGTACAGCGATAAGAAAACAACAACAACCGATGCTTTCGTGGGCTGCTGTGGGAAAAAAGATTTAAGACATTGGCGAGGTCATTCCTCAGATGAGAGAAGAAGAGAGGAATACAGCTATTGGTTTGGACGAAAAAATGGTAGACATGAGATTTGGGTTGTCAGCAGGAGTGTTGCCTTGCCGGAGAGAGGACTTTGATTGTGCCTTTCCAGAAAAGTAAACACAGAAAAAGTAAATAGTATAAAAACGATAGAATTTACTGTATGAAATCTGTTTCTCTGCGATTAAAGCCACAAGGTTCAGTCTGTGGTACCATCAATTCCACTCACCATGTCTGACAAGTGACGACTGAAATCAACGAGTCCAATCTGATTGACTTCTGGAAGACACAACAGCCATTAAACCTTTGAAAAAGACTATTGCAGAAAGTGCAAAAAAAGTTTAAATTGTTCTTTCATGTTGGTCTATTCTTGACTTTTTCAGATAAACAGTCTCAAGGGAATTTGTGACATTATGTTACAAACTGTATCTATTAATTCGTGTTCGTGACACGAATTTCCCCCTTTTTTCGTGTCACCCAGCACGACTTTCAGTCTAGCGTATCTTAATACACGGTATCTTTCATGTGTACATATATATCAACACAATCTGATGGGAATTCATACCTATTTTACAAGGTGGCTAATTCGTGTGAATTCCTGTTTCCTACGATCTCATTGGTATGTTTTGTTATGATTTGACTTTGCCCCTGTGGCGTCAGGTTTAGGGGCGGGGTTAGAGGAGCCATTTCTCATTGCTTTGCCACCCTGTGAAACTCGTTTTTTAGCTAAATTAGCCTTTGTGTTGTGATTTTAGGGTTTGGGGTGAAGTATGGTGTTGGTTAGTCACATCCTAAAATATGTAAGACTTCTTTTGATTTCAGGTTCTAAATATATAAATGTACATACAGATGCGGTCTGTGTATTGAAGGTCGTGCTGAGTGACACGAAGAAAGGGAGAAATTCATGTCCGTGAACACGAATCAATAGATTCCAAATGTTGAGCCTATGCCACCAACTGCCTTGAGACTGGGTTGGATAAACTCAGCACCTAAAAAAAAGAAGTGCGCTTGGTTGTTTGAAGTGTTGTATATTTAGCCTAAACCTGTACTCTATCTTATTTAAGTATAGCATAGTATAGTATCCTAAGTACAGTATACTTGACTTCTAGTTGTGCTCACTCTAATAAATACTTGTTCCATGTTTATAGGAACAAGTCAACTCTGGGGATGGAAAAGTATGATGTGCCAGTTTACTCCCAAGTAGGAATAAACTAGTACATTTACAAGTATTCTATTAGCACATTGATAGTAGTGTACGCTCTTGAATATTCTTCAAAGTTGGACATTTTCTAAATTTATTTAATCCAGTGTTTGAGTTTTTCCCTTTTTAATTCAACCCTACTGTAGGTTGAAAACAATTTGGTGTACTTACTACATAAAGCATACTTGAAAATATTCTTTACTTGAGTATACATACTGAATGAACAACACTCTTAAAAATAAAGGTGCTTTACGATGCCGTAAAAGAACCTTTAACATCCAAAGAAACTTGCTCCACAAAAGGTTCTTTGTGGTGTAAAAAGTTCTTATAAAAATGTAAAAAAGAGATGGTTCTTTAAGGAACCTTTGACTAAATGGTTCTTCTACCCTGTTGAAAAAACCAGCATATGCTGGGTTAGGTATGTTTTGATGCTGCTTTGACCAGCTTAAACCAGCACAAACCAGCATCAAAACATACAAAACCAGCATATGCTGTTTTTTTCAACAGGGTATAGCAACGCTGTGAAGAACCTTTTAAGCACATTCTTTTAAGCACATTCTTTTACTTCTTTCTTTGTAAGCCTGAACACAAAGAAGAAACTGTGTATCTTGTCATTGTGAAGCATACGGTTCTGCAAACAAACAACGGTGTGGTGGGGGAACGTTAAATGAAACAAGGAAAATCCCAAATTTGACCTCGTCCTCGTGTGGGAGTGAAACTGCAGACGACACATGAAGTGTACAATTAAATCTGTGAGTTAATAGCCGTGATGCCCTAAAATAAGAAAAAATGTGGATACAGGCCGTGTCATTTATTGTTTCACACGTGGCACGCTGCAATGCACTGCAGTGTTCAATAACCCTATCCAAACTACAGTCCAACAGGCCATAACATGGTGAGAAAATCTGTAATGCCACGGCTCCTGAATATACACTTCCTTGTGGAAAAGTCCCTGCCAGAAATCCCAATGCCAATGTGAGTGGATTCGGATGGAATTTCTGAAAGGAAGTTTAGAGATGGTGTTGAGGGAGCAACGTTTTAGACGTTACCTCACAGACCGATCCAAAGCGGCTCAAACTTCATCCTTTGCTAAGTTGTTCAACCTCCGTCTGGAAACCCCTGAATTTACCCATGGGTCAAATGCAGGAAGCTTGTTAACGGTGGAAAAGCGTAAAAGCATTTTCCCCTGAAGTTCTCCGCTCCCATGCATGGGTAGAAGGCAGGTGTCCATCTGCTTGGATGCCAGTTTGCTCAACGGTCTTCCTGAAGCTTTTTGCCTGATGTCTAACCGAGGAAATTTCTAATTATGGAAAATCTTAGTTAAGATTGAACAGGGAATGTGTTTCCCACACACACATGACTATTTTTAGATGCATATAATAAATCCCATATTTAGTGTGGTAGAAGAACATCAACTCTGAGGTTGTTGTTTATAAATGGATGGGTTTCATAAGCGGTGTGGTGGGAATTCTTCGATGTTCCGGTTGGTGACCTTGGAAAGACACATGAGTAATATGGCAGCCTCTCGGGTTCATTTGTTTGACTTTCCAAAATAAGAGGCATCAAGTTCTCTCGCTCTGTTTTATTGCTCTCTCTGTTTCTATCTCCTTCGCTCCTCAAGGACTACTTCTTCCAAAAATGAAAATTCTCTCATCATTCACTCACGCTTGTGTCGATCCAAACCTGTGTGATGTTCCTTTTCCATGGCACGCAAAGATTAAAAAAAAAAAAAGATTTAAAGAAACAACTCTGAAATTTTTATTCTGCGTATTGAAACCAGTGTCATTTGTTTACATCAAGATCCGATAGCATTTGAGCCATCAAACCTAGCATGATGTGTCAATCTGAAAATGATCTCAGACATTTCAATGCTTTTAAGAAGCATTAAAAAAAAGAAACATAATATGGTCAACTTTTAAGAAAACACACAAAAAGGTGTTATGTATATGATAAATGATGACAAAAAGATCATTTTTTGGGGGAACTATTCCTTTCAAAGAACTAATCCAAATATAATCAACATACTCCATCATCAACTCTTCCAGAGAGCAAATGACAGATGGTACGCAAATGTGACATTGGAAGTACATTTAATGATGACATACATAGATGAGAATCATCTACACTAGTCGAGACTTTTTCATAAACCTCTGGCCGCACAGGAATAACGAATAACTTCTAAAATTATAGACAATCCATTAAACAAACTGACAGCTTGTTACAAAATGCTAAAGTTACTCAGTCAGCGCCTGTTTCTGTGCTCATAATTCAACATTCAGTCAACCACACGCAACCCTGGATTTAAACAGGGATTCATGATTCGACAAAACAAACAAACTAACTAAAAAGTAATGACCTCTCACTGTCAAGGCTAACTCTTCTGCCAAGAAAAATAAAAGTAAGCAGAAAATATCTAAATATTATGCAATGCAAAGCACAACCAATCCGAATTTAGAGTCACAACTTTTTGGTTAAGACTTATAAATGACAGAACATGTCATATTTTGATGTAGGAGCCAACAATAAGTTTAGTCTACAAAGCTAGCTGTGTTTACAAGTAGGAATAGAGTTGACACTAAAATAAACAACATAACAAAGTTAAACAGTGGAAAGTTAGGAGTTAGTCAAGTAAATGCACACTAAACACATATTCCGTGCATTAGATCACCAGAAAATGTGTCCAAAACAAAGCAAGCAATATGTCAAAAGAGTCTCAGAAGGTATCAAACAGGCAGGGTACGTTACCTCAAAAAAAGCACCATAGTAGTTACTTTTATTAAAGCTTTACTGAGTCCCATTTAAACAGTATACTATGTTTCAAGACTTTTTGTGTTTCTTTTGGTCTCAAGTATCAAGATGCCACAGTTTATTATTGAAACTATTTAGGGTATTTGCCTGGAACCATGCAATGGTCATTTTTGTCATGGGCCAACTCGAGAAAATGAACAGCACACAGCCACACACAGATGAAAAGCTAATACCAAACAAACAGGTGGGATTAAAAATATACCACAGAAACACTGAGTCATTTTGTCTCCCACGTTGACATTTTATTCTGTTACAACAATAAATGCAGAAGGCTAATGATGGTATTCTGGCCAGAAATAACACATTAACAAACCAATGTGCATACACAGATGAAGAGCTAATGCTAGACGCACATTTCTCAATGGCAGAGGCACACATTTACAGTTATGCATTTGGCAGACACCTTTTCCAAAGCATCTACAGTGCATTAGTTGTTTAACATTTTATCAGTATGTGTGTTCTCATAATTCAATATCAATCTGCCATTTGAGCAACAGGAACACAAACAGGTAGACTTAAACATGTGAGTCCTTTTTTTCTCTTGAAATACCAAGTTACCACAGTTTTACTGTTACGACAATAAACGTGGAAGGCTAATGAGGGTATTTTGGCCGGAGTTATGGTTACTATGGCAATTTTGGTCATTTTGGCACATTAGTCAACAGTGCAACCAAAACAAACACACGCGCATGCGCGTTCCTCTCCAAAACACGCTTAATTCTATAGAAACCCGTGGATGAAACAGCCAAAAGTCGCCATAAATCGATTCAACGATGTTCATTTGACATATGTGCGTTTTGGCCAGCTTTTGATGCGGAGTAACATGACAGCAAATAGGACCCTGCAGCGCTCTCCGGCGGACCTCACCTGTCTCCAAACGCGTTTTAACTTTTCCACCTGAAGTCGCCAGCAGAACATCCATCCCTCTGTAAAGATGATGATTTCTGCATTGCTCGCTTTGTTCCTCCTGGACGGTTCTCTCATGGAGATCGTGTTCCGCTGCCCGAGCTGCACCGCGGAGCGCCAGGCGGCGTGCCCAAAGCTCACCAGCTCCTGCGCAGAGATTGTACGGGAACCGGGTTGCGGCTGCTGCCCCGTTTGCGCCCGGCAGAAGGGCGAGCTGTGCGGCGTCTACACGCCGAGATGCGGGAGCGGGTTGAGGTGTTACCCGAGTGCGAATACGGATTTACAGCTGGAACAGCTGATCCAGGGGCTCGGAAGATGCGACATCATAGTGGACCTGGAGACCACCATGACCACCCCGGGGCTGGGACATATTGGTGAGTTATATCATGACTTGTTTGTGAAAAATAAATGGATGCGCAACTGCACGCGTATCGGGAAAGATGATGTTGCGCTTTGGTCTGATATCTCCTCTTATGTCCCTGGTCTTGTGAGATCAACATGCAAGTCAAGTATCAGAACTGGGGTCTTTGTTCTGGCACTGTTTTCCACCATCTTGTTGGATTGTTTACAGGCCTTTGTTAGATGAACAAACTTCTGTTTGATCTGCGTTTTGAGAATCTTGGCACCCGTATGCGCGGTCTCACAGTCAAAACCTGGAAACATGTTGTGAAGTTTTGTCATTGGAATTAGTCAAATCTTAAAAATCATACAAATGTCTGACTTATTTATATATTGGCTAGATTACAGTGCAAACTTTATGAAGTCCTCTATGCAAATGATAGTAAATAACAAGTGTTTTATTTTTTTCATAGTAATGTCAAAGGAACCACAACTTGACCATGGTCTCACTAGAGTATTAATGATATTTGTTGATCAACTGTCGTAAAACATGGTAACTTCACTTTTACTACAATAAAGCTTGTTTCATTTTCCCAAGACAAGAGGTTATTTTCAAGTCAGTGTTCACAAACAACTATAGGAGTCATGGAAACGGATTGGTCAAAACCAGTTATATTTAGTCGGAATAGACACTTTATTTATTAATTTGTTCTTTGGTCCTGCACTCAAACTAGATCAATAGCAGTCTGATGTCATCTGATGTTGTGTTTGATTAGGACGCAGTTGATGATTTTTAACACTGGGAGCAGAATTTTGAAATCAAGTCTTCTGTGTGCAATAGAACAGCTCGTGTGGAAACAGTTGACCGTGGGGTCATTGTTCTCCTCTGTAAGCAAACAAGCTTATCACCTGTTAAACTGTTGACACTGATGTTTTGTCATTTCTTTGGTTTTCAATGCATCTCTTCTATAAAGCATGGCTGTAACACTACAGTAATGTATTGCAACTTGAAAGTTAAACAACATCAGAAATCATCGTTTTCTGAAGTTTCACTTGATGCAAAGGTTTGACAAAGATGTTACATTGTGTACTTTTTTTGTCTGCGGTTCTATTTTTCCTTATAAAAATGTGAGATAATGCTCAAGTAGCCGTGCCAATATTTAACTCGCTATTAAGTGAGGTGGACTGCTTATCATTTTTTCCACATTATTTCTGTAAGCATGCTAACAGCATAGTTTGCTTTAGCTGTTTTTACCATTGCATAGAAAGTCATTGTTTTTTATTTGCAACGTGACTTTAAGATGGTGTGTGAAATTTTGAAAGTACACATTTAAGTATATACAGTATATTAAATACAAAACATCTAAAAAGCACACGTTGAAAGACCCATACGTTCCATTTTTCTTTCTTTAAGTATTCCTTAAAGAGAGAGTTCACCCAAGAATTAAATGTTTTTTTTTGCAATAAATCATTATTATTAGTCAGCCTTTATATGCGTCACTGAGTTTTGCAAATATCTAACAAATTAAAAGTGTTAAAGCGTGCTTGTCAACTTTGACAAAACAGTATTTAATCATTTAAAAAGGACAGTGTTTTTTCAATTTCTTGAAAGACAACATACCTGGACGTTTGAGGTTTCAGAAGGACACACGATATGAATCTTTCTTCTGTGGATCATAATAGAAGATATTTTGAGAAATGCCTCTGCGGTTTTGTGACAGTGGAAGTCAATGGGTGCAATGTTATTAGGTCACCGACATTCTTCAAAATATCTTCTTTTGTGTTCTGCAGAAGAAAGAAAGTCTACAGGTTTGAACAACTTATCAGTTTAAGATATGCACTAGTCAAGTAGATTTTTAGGTAAACGTTTTTTTGTTTCACTTTATAGTTTTACCATATTTAACTAGTTGCTATACTGTATATTATTAAGAGTATATTTCTGTTTAAATGGATAATAATAAACAGTTCTGCCCTGATGGTGCCCTCTAAATATTTGATTTGTCATGAGACCTCAAGCGGCCAGGATGACCACTGTCGGCCCTTGCTATACAAGTAAAGTATGTGACCTAGTTTCAAATAAAGAATTTTCAAATTACTGATGATTAAAGTGTGCCAAATGCCTTTGCTTTGAAACTGATTTGCTGCCATTATTCCACTGCACTGTCAAATGTCCAAGAAATCAAGGGTGAAAGGCTAACATCGCCTGGCACAAACTGGACTTTTTCACAATGGACTTTGAGGCCCATCCAGACTCTCTTGTGTTTGAGCAGCATCTGAATGGTGTATTTGGGGATACTAATAAACACTAAACAAGAGAACCGGCCAAACCCACTGGTATTCAATCTGCTCATTTCAAACCCTTTGATAGAGTTTGACACACAAGCGACATATAGAGAATTTACTAGTTTTAAAGCTAAAGTGTCATTTTTCAGACAAAACCTGCAAAGAGTGGGATTTCAATGAACAATGTTTTGAAATACATGACCAGGGCTAGATATGTGCAATATGCAGATCAGTGCTTGATCATTATGGGATGTTCTTTGACAGTCTCTTGAGCTTTTACCTTTTTATTCCCCCACACTTGAATATTTCGAGACCGAGTCTAAAGAGGTTCGAGTCCAAGTCAAGTCCAAGTCCAAAGAGGTTCGAGTCCAAGTCAAGACCGAGTCCAAATGAGACGGTCCAGACAGAGACAGAAAAAAGAATCCTCTTCAAAAATCAAGACCACATTCTTTATTTGTAATAAACAAAAGCAGATCAAATTAGGTAATTTTATTTACTCTAGGTATAGAAATTTCACCAAAGTCACATAAAGCCGAAGTGCAACTTCAGATTTTCAGTCTTTTTACTGTAGTGTAACAACAACAAGTCACATTCTGGGCTTCCAATGGAAAATGTGCCCATTCTCAGCTTGTTGACTTGTCAGTGATAACTGCATTGAATCAACATTTGCCACCTCAATTAATGTTGAAAGAATTTAGAAGTTTCAACAAACATCATTATTGTGATCAGTATTTTCTTTAGTTGGGTTCTTGATTCTTGTGCGTTTGCTTTTCATTGTCTGTTGTAACAGTGTGCTAAAATACAATTGTTGAGGCACAGTATCACAGTAACAGTTTAATTTGGCACAGTATCTTAGCGTTGTGAACCAGAACACTCAAATCAGTCATTTAGTATAATTTAATTTAATATTATTTATCATCTTTTTTTACAGCTTGACACCCATCACAAAAAGTAACCTACTCCAAGAGCAAAGAGAATTAACTTAATGAAAGTCAAGAGTCCAACTAAAGCAAACATAAATACTTCATCAATGGTTTTGTTTGGAAGGAGAAAATATCATCGGACTCGGTCGAGACCAACAAGAACATTTGGCGAGTCCAATGACCGAGTCCGAGACAAGTCTGAGTCCAGATACCAACGAGTCCAAGACAAGTCCGAGACCACAGAAAAACGTCTCAAGTCCGGACTCAAGTACTACAGCACTGCTTCTAAGAATATTTAGTGAAAGCCATTTTATGAGGAAATACTGAAAGCAAAAAAGGCAAGTGTCTGTGTTGGCCTGCCCACTGGAAAATCCATCAGATGTTGCTCTTTTATAGCTCAGTAGATTTCTTGAGTATGTTTCATTTTTGTGTCAACACAATCTCAGATGTTTTATAAAATACTGTAGAAGAAATATAAATGGACACAATGAGACTTGTTGACGTGACACACCAAAAGTGAATCAGTGTGGAAGGATTGATGGAAAGAAAAGCTCATATAATTTGATTTTGTAAGAATAAAAAAAAGATTGAAAGTATATCTTGGCACAGATTAAGGTATTGTTGACATCTCTAAAACTCCAAAAGAATACTCTCAAGAGAACAATTTGAGAATCACGAGTCTCCATTTGAATCTTATTGCTGTTTAGGAGAAACAGACATTGAAGGATGATCGCATTAGTGATTTTTTCTTTCCTGTGGGCGGCACTGCATGCCTGTTCTGCAGTCAGATCTGAACGCATGAACTAATGCGAGAGAGAGAGAGAACTTTAAACAAATGTCATTTGTGTTATAAAAACTCAGTACAAGGTGTTAAGCTTATGACCTTTGAACTGTCTGTGTGCTCGTTGCATGTTTTTGCGTTAATGCTGCCTGTTGTAATTTGGCGATGTGATTTTGCATCTCAGGAGTTATAGATGTGTTGCTTTAAAGCTGGTGATGTAGATTGTAAATTCTCTAGCATCATCATCCAATAGAAAGCATGCTATAAACCCCGAGCGAACTGAACCACCTTTAGTTTGCTTCATGTGTCAGTCTCTCGCCTTTGACATGATCCAACATGCACCCGATGAGACGATTTGGGTCACAATGCACAGATTTTTGTGCACAGATGCCTGCTTGCATGCAAGAAGTCTAGAATACAAGTTTTTCCATATCTAGTGTTGCAAAAAAAAAAATGTAGAAAGAGATCTGTGGCCTTAAGTGTTTTTTGTTTTTGCAATTTATCGTTAGAGTCACTTGACTGAAATGTTTCTTATGACCTTAAGTATGAAATTATTTTTGTAGTTAGATATATAAAAACGGATTTTTTCTTAAATGGATGACTGAATAAATAATAAATGAGTGAAGAATAGATTTGAACTCCTGAAAGATTGTTTAAAAAGCATCTCAAGTTGAGACTTAAGAAGCTGCGTGATAAAATGTCAAGAGAACATTTTTGCAAATTCTGGACTGAAGATGATGAAATACAGTAGTATAATATATAATTTGATTTATTATGAATTTGAGTCACAACATAAGTCTGCATAGTATTAATACAAATGTGCACACTGTATTATTCTAAAATGTGAAATAAAATATAAATACAAATGAGTTTTGAACTTTTGAACAACAGCGAATATGTTTGACTATTTAGGCGCTTATATTTTCCAGCAACACATATATGATTACTCTCTCGTATTTGTCCAAGTTAACAGTTTATACCTGATATTCTGCGTTTTTCTGTGTGTAGCGTGATTGCCCTCAGATCCCTCAGGGTCGTGATGTGCCGGGACACGCTCTCATGCAGTGGGGATGCCTTGAGTGTCGGCTGCTTGTTGAGACCTGAGACCCCGGCGAGGCTCCTTGTTGGCGCCGTGACTTTACTTTTGCTCGGGGGCATCTGGGGTGTCAGACATGTGATTTAGATGACAAAAATGTTTCGTCCTTTTTGCCCCAGGCCATCGTAGAAAACCCTATGGAGAAATATAAAAATCCATGCAAGCTTTCAGTATGTGCTATAATGCTGCAGACGTGAATGCGCTAAATAAATATATAGTGGGATGTTCGGCATGTGTGGCTTAAAAATATAAAGTGTGTCCCCCCATAGTGAATCTTGACCATTTGCACCACTGAAGATATCAGAAGAAAATAATACTAACAGAGCTTGAGGATACAGGGAAATCTTGCTTTGCTGTGTTCAAGGATTTCCGGAGTGTTTTCCTCTCATATAAACTCATCATTGCTGTACTTAGCAGCCCATCTTCATAAGCCCACGCTTAGCACCGTGCCAAATGTGTTATGTTATCACAGAGTTTTATAAGTTGTCACGCACTAGAGCTCAGGCACTTCTTGACACGAGGCAGTTGCTATGGTGCCAAATAGAGATCAGAGCTATTCTCGAAATGAATCCAAGGCATTTCCTGAGGAAAACACTGATTTCAAGCTGTTTCCTCAAAGGCTGAAATATTAACTTTGAAAGTAGGTCACAGGTATTCATATTATTCCAATGTTGAGGTGATTTCATTTATGATGGTTTAGGTTTGTTAATAAGTCAACCGGTCCGACGGTTGGTCTTAATGGTCTTTTCATCCTACATCATGGTCATCATTACATTGCTGTGCATTTGTGTAAAGATGAACTTTCTTGCATATCCACCGGTGCGGTTCATAATGTGATACCATAGTACATTTTCATACCAACCCCTTTATTCTAATAATCTCTATAGAGACAGAATACATTGTAGCGCTGTGTGCTTGTGATGACTTGAAAATATGAGCTGAAGACACAATCTGTGGTCTGCATTGAACTTTTTTATTTTTTGTACATTGGCTGCTGGGTTCTGTCAGTATGCCTGTGATTTATGATGGTATAACAGTACTGTTTAGTCTTTGCATATGTAATTTCTGATAAGATGAGAGAGCAGAAGAGAGAGAGAAAGTTGGCACGATATTATATCTGAAACTGGCTCCGAGTGGATTGTTTAGATTTTATGAAACCAGGACCCGTATTGGATCTCTGCATCCGTTATTGGCAGATTGATCGTAATCTTCTGTATATATTCCACTTTCCTACCGTGAATATATCAAAACTTTATTGTTGTGAGTGGATGCAGCAAAATCGCTAACAAAAATGGCCGGAAACACGCCTACAAACTTCACTCGCTGCTGACCGATCTTTGAGAATTACCAGTTTGGTATCTATGTAAAGCTTAGAATTTCAGCTTTCAGGTTCATCTACTCTCCACAACGTCATTTCTGCGGTAAGCCAATAGAGAGCGTTAAAACAAACCTGTTTCTTAGCAGCGACCTGCTATCAGCGGTGCGCTGATTAGCAACTTCAAAGACGATTTTCTCAATGTTTTAATTTTTTTGCACCCTCAGATTCCAGAGTTTTAAATAGTTGTATCTCGGCCAATATTGACCTATACTAACAAACCATATATATCAATAGAAAGCTTATTTATTCAGCTTTCAGATGATGTAAAAATCTCACTTTGGAAAAATTGACCCCTAAGACTTTGTTGTCCTGGTCTTGAGATATATTATACCTGTCTAGGTGGGTCTGTCTAAGTGGAAGATGTGGTTTGCAATGTCTTATGAGATAAATACAATCACTCTTTACACTCTAAAAAATGATGGGTGTTTTCAACCCAGCGTTGGGTCAAAAAGGGATGAACCAAACCATTGGGTTATTAACCTATGCTGGGATGTTTCAACTGAAAGTGCTGGGTTGCTTTAGCCCATTTTTTAAAGTGTAGCATGACATTCCAAAAGACGTTTTTTCAGGAAGATTTTCAGTCTTAAGTTTTGTCATTGAAGAGTTAGTGTGCACAGCCTTGCCTTTATTCTGGTTAGTAAATTTACCAAAACTACTATGATAAAAAGTGTGTACAGAACAGTTTAATGTAAGTCTTTTCTTGCATGTGCATACATACTGTATACATTCTATGGCAACCCCCAAAGCAGGAACTTGAGTTATAGACCACTTTGCCAGACGTAAACGCTGGTCCAGAAGCTCTTCCAGTGATAAGGATATCCATCTAACTTTTCTATCTAATTTTGATTCAGTTTTAAATGTTCTGTTGGTTGTATTCTGTTGAAACAATTGTGCAGTGTTAAAAAACTGAAACAGGAAGTTCTTCTGGACCAGCGTTGTTTACGTCTTCTGAAGTACTGCATAGTATTAAATTACAATTTTAATATATTACAATTGTTGTTTTTATACAGTACCCCCAAAATGTAAATTGCGTATATGTCTAAATTGGTGTCCTTGCTAGTGTACTATGACTTTAGTTCAAGCCTAGATAATCCTTGATTTTCTCTCAGAGGTAAGAGGTCATTGAACTTTCTTAAATGGGACGTAAGACAACTAAAACAATAGAGAAGAGTCTTTTCCATGGTTGAATCGATTACCATAACACGCTGAAGTACATTTTAAATGGGAACGTTACATATATTGTGTCTCAGAACTGTACCACTGGCTATTTTGGAGACCAGCGTTAGCACATCTTTGCTTCCTTTTGGTTTCAGGTCTGTTGTAGCTTAGCAAGTGATCACAGTGTGTGCCAGGCCAAATGGAAGCCGTATCAAATTGAAAGCTCCAAAACCTTTGCACATGCCCAAGGCGAGCCGTTCCGCATTCACAAAGACCAATAATTAGCATTCACAAACTCTCCCGCACCTGGTCCTGTTTTACCGGACACTGGCATAGTTTTCCTCTGACTTGTGTAGCTCCCCAAAGAGAGGAAATTAAATTACATTCAACACCATTTTATTGTGGAATGGTGGGTCCTTGAAGTTACGACCTTCCTAATAGCCCGTATGGTTATGTAACGCAGAAAGAGCGCCAGATAAAAGCCCAGCTGCGCGGGCATTGCGACTGCTTGTTTTTCTTGCCTTAGCTTTTAATACTGACACATTGTACGAGCCAGGAGCTCACTGCGGCCTGTTTGGAAAAACAACATCGCCGTTCAACTCCCTCTTCGTAGCCGCGTGGGTTGAAAGAGCATTTTCTGTAAATGTTTAACCAGAAGGGTAAACTGTGAACAGGTTTCAATCAATGCCAATGTCTTGGGTTTGTTTTCCCAGCATGCAGTGGGCCAGAGGGGCGTCGTGATAGCGCCTTGGATTTAAGGAAGCCGGACAGAACCGAACGGGGCCGCAAAGTGACCGAGGGCTTCTTGTTGCGTGACAAGAGCCGTGCGTGTCGCATGTCATCCGAGCGTGTGTTTGTGTATAGTAGTAATCTGGAATTTGTATTTTAAGCCTACAATCACAGTGGAAAGTTATTAGTCTATTAGAAAAGAATGTGTAGATTTACGTTTTTGAAGCCTTGTTATGGATGGTAGCAGATGAAACTGAACCAAAGCAGAACTGCCTTTGAGTTTTTTGTCAGTGTTTTTTTAATGAAAAGAGCTATTTTTTATTTAAAGAACTATTTTTTATTTTGGAAAAAAAGACTGTAAACTTATTAAGCTTGTTTATAAGACAAATGAGGTCTTATTCATTTTTTTATTATTTCCCCCAGACGTCAATGTCTTAGAAATTTTTCTTGAAAAAAAAGATGTCTCCATCCGAGTTTCTGAAGAGATCTCAGCAATGTCTCAAACCAAGCTCAGATTTGTCAAGTCTGCAATCAAAAGTCAGAAAAGTTTTAGGAGCATCTAAAATAACATCTTGATACTAATGAAACATATCTGGCAACCCAAATTTAGACAGGACAGCGCTTGTTGCAATGCATAATGAGTTTGCCTTCTCTGCAAAGGACACGTGCAAAGTCTTAAAAAATTTTTGGCCATAAGCGTATGTGATGCTTAAAAATGCATGAATCGCTCTGTGTTGCGAAACCGAACCCGTGCGAGACTTTACAAGTGGCACTTGACTTTTCAGCTGCATGTCATGCTTCCCTGGAAGAAGCAATGAAGAAAAGACTTCCTCTCCATTCCCCAACCACACAGCCCACACACACAGCTTTCGGAAAGACACATGAAGTATGAGTGGGAGGTGTTGCTGGTGTGGGCCGAGGGATGAGAGTGTGGAACAGGGATGCTTTAGAGGATATGTAATGGCAGGTGTCTGCTGTAAAGCAAAGTTCTTAAATGAGGCGAACTCATTCACAGACTATTTTTAGGTCTGTTCCTTACAATGGTACTTGAGAGTATTCAGGGTTGGAGAATGCTCAGGGCAACCACCTGAGCTCCTTTAAACCGAACCCGCTCTGGGCATCTGTCCTGAGCGTTCGGCTGATCTTTAGAGCCGGTGGGGCAGACGCAGAACAGACAGTGGTGAGATCATAGACCTGAATGCAGAAGAGGGTTTCAAAGGGACATCTAGAGTCCAAGTGACCCGCAGTGTGGACGTGACATAACCAAGAGAGGGGGGATACATCTGCTGGTACAGTACGTACTGGGTTTGTAGAAGTTTCTTCTGTGGTTTTATTATTAGAAAAAACAGTGCTTTGATACTCCCCCCTGATTTAAGCGGACCAGATGATTTTCCTTAAAGGAATAGTTCATCCTGAAATGAAAATTATGTCATTATTACCCTCATGTTCCAAACCCATACTTTGTTTTTTCCTGTGAAACACAAAAAAAAGACATTTTGAACAAATCTTTTATTCTCTTCTAACATTTTCCATTAACAATTGATTGTGTACATGGATGTTAAAGGGGTAGTCACTGAAAAATAAAAATGATGTTCTTATTCTTATTCACCCTCATGTTGTTTAAAAACTGTATATGACTCTTTCATCTGTGTAACACAAAAGAAGATGTTTTGAGAAATGTCTCAGTGTTTATGGTTACCGACGTTCTTCAAAATAACTTCTTTTATGTTTTGCAGAAGAAAGAAAGTCATACAGGTTCGGAATGATGTGAGCGTGAATTAGGGATTCACCGATACCATTTTTTAAAGACCGAGTACGAGTACCGATTTTTTTTTTCTGGTACTCGCCGATACCGATACCTATAACCGATGCCTGTATAATGTACAATAATTCTAATAAACCAGTATCTTACTGGTACATTTTCTTTTTTTCTTTTGTTTTTAGGTCTACTTAAATTTAAGTACTATTTTTAATTAAGTTCTATTTTTTATGATAAGTAGCACAATTTTACTAGCACATTTACTTCAGTTTACTAAAGTAAACAATATACTCTGTGGTCGGATTATAAAAAAATTAAGGGGGGTGGTGTGGTAAAATGTGAGTGTATTATAACTTGTTCAAGTCAACCGAACTTTTATTTTGACGGGACGCCGCAAATAGCGTTTGTTTAAGTTAACCGGACTTTTATTTTGACGGATCGCCGCAAATGGTGTTTGTTTATGTGCTCGTGTCCTCGTGCAGTGAAACGCTGGCGCTGAAAGCTCCACAAGCTTAATGCGTTCAGTACACGCAACCGCACCACTCTTTCACACACGGTAACGCAAAACAAGCAGAAAACATATTTAAACAGTATCTGAATATTTCGTTAGCTGTTACGTTAGCTGTTCAGCGCTAATTTCTTGTTAGGAAATGCCTGGGTTCCGTCCGCGTTTTCCGCATTGCGGAAATCATAGGGCTCTATGTATGTCACGTGAGGTATCGGTATTTGGTATCGGTGTGTCATTATGAGTACGAGTACATGAGCTTGGTATCGGGCCGATACTGGTATTGGTGCATCCCTAGGAATACACAATGAAAGAATTCTCATTTTAAACACTACAGTGTACAACAGTATTTAATCATGTTGGTTTGCTGCAGCTTTCTAATGTTGTCAAGTTACTTGCCAAACTACAAGCAACACATCATTTAAAGTAGTTACACAGCCAGTCTCTTCTTAAAAACTACTTTGACGCTATTTAAAGGTATAATATGTAACATTTTTGCAGTAAAATATCCAAAAAACAACTATCTTGTTTTGCACAGTCGTTTTGGAACACAATTATTCTTTACTGTTTGCAGCTGGTTCTGTTGGCAAAGCCAACGTACGGGCCACCTGTAAGAAGAGTTTGGGACAAGAAGATATAAACAAGAGAGATAAAACTAGAATCAATATTGGTGTGACATTTCCTAAACGGAGTGAGACAAATTTCAACTAGACAGAGACGCCGATCTTGCATGTGTTTAACTAGACAGGTGAGCAACTGTTTAGATTCGTTTACCGACAGAAAACGTATGATTTTTATTTCGATCAACAATGTAAGTCTTATTGTTTAAATGTCTTGTTCTTAATTTAGCACAAGTGCCATGAAGGCTATATATTTATTAAACCAGTAGTAATCGTTTTAAGATCATCTGACTAAATAGTAATAAATTAATTTGATGAATTACGTCTAATGCGTCTAATTCATTATAATGATATAAGATCATGTCATCAAACGCGACATTTATATAACTTTATTACTTTATCATCCATAAACATGATTTCTCATACGTCTGCTTGATTGCCATTAGCTTTGGAGTCATCAAGCTATGCTGTTGTTGTTGTTGTTGTTGTATTGAACGTATCTGTTTTGAATGTGCGCCCTCTAGCGGCGGAATTTACATACTACACCTTTAAGCAATTAAACTATTGCTGTACCATGTTAACATAAAGATGTAAATTATATTTTCATCAGATATTAATGTTTTTTAATTGAATAAACAATTTGAATTAGAGCCAGATACATTTATATTAATCGCAATCAAATCTAATACACAGAATACCCTCAGGAAGAACAGCCTCGAAAGTAATAAACTGGCTATCCCAACAAAAGGCTATTGTGAGAATTCAGAAGACATGAGGGTGAGTAGATAATGACATCACTTTTTATGGAACCCAGGACTGGAGGAGTGCGTCTCTGCCCATAAATTAACCCGTCTGGATACCTGTCACATCAAGCTACAGGACCACAAGACCTCACCCTCTTCTCGGTGTCAACCTTGGCCAGTGGTGCAAGAATCAAAAAGCCATGAATGCAAACCGCTTTTTTCAACAAACTCTTTAGCTTAAAGGAATGCCATCGTGGCTGCTTTTGACATGAGCCGTTATGGATTTTGTCATTACTTTTTTAAAACTTAGAAGGTTAAAGTCTTTTTGTGTAGATCTATTTCATCTCAGCTGTGACTTTCCAGGCATGTTCTGACTTAAAAGTCGGCCGTCTTTTCACAAGCGCCTGTGACTATCTGAATCAACTGTCATCAATCTCTGCTTTTAAGTTTGCACTTTGATGTTCTGCCAGAACACTGATCCTGACCTGATCGTGCACGCAACGTATGGAGTATTTTCAGACACGTTAGTAAGAAAGTTTGAAAAGTAAATCAAAGTTTACTGTCTAATGTATGTGGGTAGCTGACAAATCAACGGCGCATGTGTCCTATGTTGTGACATGAAACATTTTGAAACAATGAGGATAAATCTCTCTTATGCTATTTTACATTATAAATATGAATAATATAAAATAATATATTATTATCAGTCTGTTTTCTACGTTTTTGCTGTCACACCATAGGACGCATGTACTATTTATTTGTCAACTACTCAAATGCTTTACTTCAACGTGTTGTGGGACATGGCCAATATCATTCAAATTCCAGCTCGATAAAATGAAAAACAACAATTACTACATAATCTTCATTTCTTTCCATCAGGGGAGGTAAACGCCACAAGGCCCCCTCCTCAGAAGAAACCCACCAAGGACAACAACTACCAGCACATCAAAGAAATAGCAGTGAAGCATCATTTAAACAAGCAGAAGACCAAGATGTTCAGCCCCCAGGATGATCTCAGAGTGCCTCACCCCAGACAGGTGAGTGTCCGACCGTCAGCATTTGTCAGGGCTGGCTGGCCCATCATGACGTCACATGGTCGAACTTGCTAGTTAAAAGCAAGTAATATTAGAAAGAAGGGCATTTAGTTGCATTAAAGTTCAAAATTCTGGATAATAAAATGCATTTGTTGATGTATAAAATGTCAAATCTGCTAAAAGTCAACTTTATTACACTGGCACAGAATTGCATTCAAAACAAGTAGACGTGCTCAAAACTCCCATTTTGAATCTTTAAACACATTTTATGGCTTTGTGCTTTTCAGTAAGGCCTTAAAAAACACAATGTGAATTGACATTTATTCATTTAGCAGATGCTTATCCCGAGCGACAGTGAGACAGCGTTCAACTTTTATTTACTGTGGCTAATAAGGGCAATGTGCAGGTTTACCCTTGACAGTTGAACTGCTTGACCGGATGTAACTGTGTAGCTATCGGTTCATCCTATAGAGATCAGTACAATGGGAAACATCGGTGCCGGTCAAGGAAAATGCCCTGTCATTCATCTTAATACTATAGTGCCCCCTTCTGGCTGTCAGATTTACACACCGCATTCACACAAACACAGTCTCACACTTCTCATTTGCATTAATTTTTTTATGTACAGTGCAGTATGTCCTTTGTACAAACCTTGATGTTTGTGAATACTGTGGAGGCTGTTTGTCATTCTTTGCTTTGGATTGTATACATATTATTATTATGATTCAAACCTAAGACTGTTTCTGAAATATCGAGGTTTTGACATTTGACAAATCTCCTATGTTAACCAATCATTTGAGAAGTGTATATCATTGTCCAATGACAGCAGGCAGTCACAATTGGACTGCCAAAGCACAACAGCTGCTGAAAGAAGGAATGAGCCCGTCCTTGTCGAATCTGGCCATCGCACAAATCCACAGCGTGGAGTTAATTAACTTTTCTTGGACTCGGATCATGCTTTACCTGGACTCTCGAATGTTTAGCCAAGTGACCACCAGGAACAATGAACATTCTCTATCAGACATCTACAGCTCTGAGCCAACAGACAAATTGTCTTGCTAATTTACTGTAGTTGGCAAGTTGGTTTTTCTGTATCGTAAGACCTGGTTTTCACAGTGGCCCTCGTGGAGTTTGTTTTTGCTGACAGGTTATAAGAAAATGTAGATTTCATAGCGCATTGATCTGCAAAACAAGCTGGTATCCGCTCAGAATTTCCTCCTCATTGAACGGCGCAGTTAAACATACACAATCAATGACATTACAAATTCACCCCAAAATAAAAATTCTGTCATCATTTACTTACCCTTATGTCATTTCAAACCCGTATGACTTTCTTTAAAAAAAAAAGTTTTGTGTTCTGCATAAGATATTTTGAAGAATGTCGGTAACCAAACAACAGCAGTACCCATTGACTTTTATTGTATAGACACAAAACCAATGCAAGTCAATGGGTAGCGCCATTTTAATTCTTGGGTGATCTTTAGGCACACATTTGGTTTAAACTGGTTTGGCCAACCTAAAATAAGCTAAAAAAAGCTAAATTTAAATTTTGGGAATTGGAATCATCAGGGTCCTGGTATAAATAGAATATATTCCATTCACTTTAGAGTCTTGAATATTGTTATTTTATTTATTTTTGTTGTCTTACATTCTTGGTGTCTTTCATGTTCCTTCGAAGGTATTTTGAAATGTTATTCTTAGCACGGTTTTGATCGGGTGCATAACAGTACTTTGAAACATCAATATCTACCGTGATCTGATGGAAATTTCTATTTAATTTGTATAAATTCATACAACCCCCCCCCCAAAAAAAACGATCACCTAAAGCTAGCTGTCAGTATCGCAAAACAGATTTTTCGTACAAATTCATATTCATACCAATTGCCATGATGCTGTACATTTCTGCTGATGTAGAAAATGTAAGAAGGCTACAGAAAATAAAAAAGACAAGGCAGTGATGTTCAAACCGATGATAATAAAAATCAAATGTATGGCATTTGTGCGTGATAAATAAGCAGCATATTCATCAGGTGTCTCATGAAACTGAGAATGTGGAATGACGTCACGCGTGATGACAGCAGGGGGCCGTTCATTGCTTTGTGATGGAGCACTTTTCATCCACATGACATGGATAAGATCCCTGGCAGGCTCTCCGCCCCCAGCATCCTCTTATCCCGGGCCAAGCGGGGAGCAGCCATCATGAGAGATATAGGAGGGAAAAGAAAGTAAGGGAGTCTGGAATGGACTTTGATGCCAACGTCTGTCCTTGCGGAGAGGTGGGGAGAAAGAATCGAGCCAGAAAATTACCTCTTGTGTGAGATTAACATCAGCTGCGCAAACGCCTTTATGAGGTCGCAGGCCTGCTGTTTATCGCGCTTTTCTTTCATATGTGGAGTTTTCTTCAGCTACAAGCACTTTCATGTCCCAGGGGTTGATTTTTTTATTAAGGTTCACAGATTGTAATCGTCATCTTGTTTCGTAAATATTAAGATTGTATTTCAGAGATGGGCCCAGAAACATTAAACCATTCTTGAATCATATTTATCTACTTTTAAAAATGCCATCATCATGTGCATATTTAATAGTTTTTAACACAGGTTTAAAATTTACTGATGAAACTTTGGGAATTTAAAGTCCCAGTGAAATTAAAAATGACAATTCTTATTTTTTCATGAAATATTGCAGCGTTTATAGTAAATAGCTTATCAATGTGGGTCATTTTCTTTTTAAAATTCATGTACGCTCATAATCTTCAGTTAAAATCTGAAAATGCACTTCCGCCCTGAAATGACCATCCATCTCAAATGAAGTAAGTTAGACGGCTTGGGCGGAGCATCTGTTAACCCCTCCCCTTCAACTGTCAGTCTGCTGCTAGTTTCATTTCAAAATGCAACAGCTGTTTTTTTTACATCGAATCCCTGTAAAAAACGCAAGCCACGCCCACTAAATTTCTCCTTTGAAATTCCTTTTCACTCGGAAATGCATCAGAATACGGAAGTAAAAACGATCGGTTCAAGGGGAAGTTAATTCTAAGTCACTAGTGAGTTTGGGGCGGGACTATCTGTTTATCCAACCAATACAGTTGAAGAGATTGGTAAGACTTTGTTTCTTCACTTTATTCTTGCTGCTATGTTTTGTGCCACTATTGGTGAGAAATGACACACTTTACGTTTAAACAAACAGTGATGTTTTCATCAACTATTTTCATGGCAATTGGAAGGAAATGTATAGCAAATGAAAGTCATTACTTATATAGTGATGCAAACGTGTGTGTGTGTGATCTAGAGTCAATGTCAGCAGGAACTGGACAGAGTATTGGAGGAGATCTCCAGGATGACTTTCCATGACAACAAAGGACCGCTGGAGAATCTGTATGACCTGAATTTCCCAAACTGTGACATAACAGGACAGTACAACCTTAAACAGGTAAACCGGCCAATTCTTACCTCAGCCTTTACAATATCAGTTCTTCAAACAGTCTGGTGTTCTTCCAAACCCATATGAATGTCATTCTCCTGCAACACAATATGCTACTGAATGTTAGTGACTCACCGGTCAGTTTCATTGTATTTTCACAAACAATAGGCCTCAATATTCTTCAACATTGATTACAAAATTGTCCGCTTGTGTTTCACTCAAGACTGTATTTCATACAGGTTTGGAACAACATGAGTGTAAGTAAATGTGGATCTTCTCTTAAAAAAACCTAATAGAAAATGTGCGCATGTCCACTCGAGAATTTCAGAAGAGATCTTAATAATGGCTCAGCAATGTTACTCAGGGATCATTGAAAAATCAGAGAATTTTACTATTACAATTTTTCATTGTGTTTGGCTTGAAAACAGTTAGAAAGTTATATTATATATGTTGATTTGATCTTTTAATATTTCTCATCCAATTTTCCCAAGACAAAATTGATCCAAGATATTTACTGTATTTATTTTTGTTATAGCTCTGTATTCTTATTGTATGTCACCAATTGTCACATTTGTGTCTATTAATATCCTTAGAAATGTACAGTATTTATCTGCTGGACCCGTTTTCAAAAAAGATTGTTTTTTAAACACAGACATTTATATCTGTTCAAGACAAACAGGTTTTTGAACCAAGTCAATGTTTTTAAGTGTGTTTACAAAGCACCTTTTTCATAAATGTGATTTAACAAACGAAGAGTTTTAATTTGCAAAAAACAACTCCATTTTTAAAAAAATGTCATAAATCATGTTTTTTTATTGTTATGTGTATTGTATACTGTGTAAGTTATCTGTTTTTTGAGAGTTATTATTACTTTTACTCAAAACAACCCATCTGCAGCTTGATTGATATTACTTGGAATAGACAATAAATTAAACATGATTTTTGACTAAATTAAAAAACGTTATCTGTTTTTGCAAATGAACTCTTCATATTTTACCCATATATGCTGTCTGTGTTGCTTGATAACTTTAAATGAAGTTAGATAAAGTAAATATATGTAAAGTGTTTACATAAAGTTTAATATCTTTATTGATTTAAGAACCAAATATTGCTGTGGATCCACTAGACCCCCATTGGCTGAGTAACAAAAACATGAACACCGTACAAGGATTAAGAAACATTTGAGACAAAGTTGAGATAAAACTGAGAACTCCGTAAGCCATGTGAGAAAAATTGGCTGTATTTACAATAATGACATAATATTTCTCTGCTCTGAGATGGGATGGGACATTGCATGTTGCAGATAAATCCAGGACAAACACGTCTCACAGTGGCAGTCGGGCTTGTTGTTTTCCCAGAGCTCACCCCTAATAATCCCGTTCCTCGTGTACGTACTGTAACTGTCAGTTTTTCTTCTTTCTCATTGGAGGACAAAATTGAAAATGTGTTGTTCTTATGCCTACTTTGGGTTTCAGCGTCAGCTACGTCCACTTCAATTACGACCTCGTTTTAGGAGCACTCATTAGGGGTCATAGAGACATGCTGAGCCAAATGAGGCGATAGGGCGATTTTGGGGCAGCGCCTCCACCCCGCAGTCGCCCGAGAGCTTCATTAAGCCCTCCAAACTGCTTCCCAACACCCCCGGTAACCCCACCCTCATTTTTTATCTCGTTCCAGTGTCACATGTCCACCCATGGACAGAGGGGCGAGTGTTGGTGTGTCAACCCTCACACTGGGATCCAGATACCCTCGTCCCCCAAAGTGAGGGGAGACCCCAACTGCAGCCAGTACTTTGATGGTCCCGAGCTGGAGCCGCCCACCATCCTGCAGAAATAGACACAGCGTCTATTCATGTTTGTAATTCTGTATATGTGTGTGTATATTTTCCAAATAGTTAGGTCTATATTGTCAGTGAGAGGCTGGAATGAGTCGCATGCCGGCAAAGACAAATCAAAGGCAACCTTCCCATCTCTCGAATCCGGATAACTGTACACTAAATTTAACTTTGAATGATTGTTTTTATTTCGGCCTATTTATAGGCGTGTTCTGTGCCTTTAATCCTGTGACGGAATCTGCTAGTAGAGCTATTTCAGGGAGTCTCATATACAGCATGTGCAGCTGATCGCTAAAAACACATGTCCTTTATTTGACTATCCTGCCTTTTGTTTTTAGTGACCCAATGAAAATGGTGCTTGACTCTAGAGATAAAACATCTCGAACACAGCATCTCAAATTCTGGAATGATTTTCTTTGGCACGTTACACAAAGCAAATGACATGATGAAGAATTAGTTCACCCCAAACGTCTGTAATTACCAACCCTCGTGTCTTTTTAAAGGCTCTTTTCAAAATGAATGAGGAAGATTTAAGTGAACATCAGATTGAATTCCAGTCTTTTTTGCAGATAAGGCTATCATATGGCTTCAGAAGATTCGGTCATGAGTGGTATGGAATTTTATACGCTGCTTTTTGTGGAGTTTGGCAGCCATTTGGCAGCACTGATGTTCATCAAAACGTCCTCCTTTGTGTTCCACAGAATAAGAAACGTTGGATTCAGAATGACACAAGGATGAGTAAATGATGACAGAATTGTTGAGCGAATTATCCGTTGAACAATGATCAAGGCGTCTGATTGGCTGATTTTGTAGCATCTTGGCCAGAGCCATTGAGAGAGAGAGAGAGTTGCGTCAACTCCGTTGGCTCGAATGGAACATTTTTTTCACAGCAATGGCGGTTCATTGAGCTTCTCAATAGTTCCCGGAAGTTAGTAGTAACGCATGGAGCGGCAGCAAAACAGACCGATTGTGACAGACTTTTAACCCATTTAAAGACGTAAGTCATTTAATAAATAAAAAAGGAAAGAAATAAATAATTTGAAGAGAAAACATAACTTTTGGAACTATCTGAAAGCTCCATGAATCACGTGACACTCGAAAATTCTTCTCTCTCTTAACGGCTCTGATCTTGGCAGGGGAGGAGAGATGTTGTCAGTGGTCATTTAATGGGATAGTTCACCCCAAAGTAAAAAATCTGATGTTATTTATTCACCCCCGAGTCATTCAAAACCTGTATGAGACACGGTCTTCTGTGGAACTCAAAAGAAGATCATTTGAAAAATGTCTCAGTGGTTTTGTGTCCATGGTCGTTGTTGTAAATCTTTCAAATATTTTTTGTTCTACAGACGAAAGAAAGTCACGCAGGTTTGGAATGACATGAGGATGAGTAAATGATGGAAGAACGTTCATTTTTGGGTGAACTATTCCTTTGTGCATTTTGTTCAGTTTTTTTAGAGACAAATTAACTCGACAGATAAATCAAGATGGAACGAGTACTGTTTTTGCACATTTGTTCGTTTTTGTAGATATGTGTCAGAGGCAATTCCTAGACTGTTGCGTTTTTGCATGACTGTGCGTTCAGTGCTGGTACAAGGTTTAAAAAAAGGCCCCATCTTGGCACATTATCGTTTAGTTATTACTAGACTTAACTGCGTTATAGTATTGCAAAAAATCAAAATTTATGTTTTCATAATCAATCATTGCTATTGCTTATACTTACGCCCGTCTCTGCTACCGGCAGCTGATGGTCCTCTGTTCTCGCTCTGCCTCTCAAACATGTGCTAGAATGCAAGTCGTGTGTGCGCGCTTGCGGTGAGGATCAACATTTACTAATGATGTGCTGACAGAGCTAGATTAGGACACGGGCCTGACATTGACAAATGTGATATAAAGTGGGTTAAGTGCATATAAATAAACACAGGTTTGCCTGCTGTGCCAGTGGGTTGTGCTCACCAAGGCACATCAGACGTCCTGGGATGGATGCGACGGGGTTAGTAAGAGCGATATTACCCCAGTTATTATCCAAATGAATTGACCAGAAATGGAGGTTGGAGATAAAAATTGGGTCCGTTTCATTAACCGTGCCAACACACATTAATGAGTAAAACACATACTTCGTGTTTACATATTCTTCCAAAGTTAGAATAAAATTCTCAAACAAGACTTTTTGTTAGTTATTGTTGTAAGAAAATAAATGACAAAGATCCTAAAATGGGTGTATCTAATGTAACCTAACAAAAGCAGGAAAAGTATTTTACAGTAAAACATGATTGTGTTTCCACTTTTTGTTGGCGTTACTCACAAATCTTGCCATGCGTGCTGTTAGGTGAGGGAACGTCTTTTGAAACCGAGAGAGATGAAACGTTTGCATAACAAGGATTCGTCAACATTAGGAGCAAAATGATGTGCATGCACATCTGATGTGAATCTGGTGGAAGTACTTTTACATGAATGCACTTGTGGGACGTTTTTTTCCAAAGCACCTTACTGTGCATATATTCAATTGTGTGTTCACCGAATGTTGTGCAGTAATTAGTAAAAAAGACATATCTTTCTAGTCTAGGAAAGAGCGCTGGCATTTACATCCCATGGTGTTAGAAGTTGGTACATTTTTAGCGTTGATCCTAAACATTAAACATAGATTCTTAGCTCTGGATCTCCAGCTCTGCGTTTGCCCATTATATCATATACAAGACACATTCACCTTCAGTAACTCACACAGTATTATCTCATCTCTTTTTAAAAGTAGCTTTCTTGTATTTGTCATGTATGAGCAACTACTACCGAACGGCTTTCCTCTCAGAGTTCCTCTGAGATTCCCTGGGACACGGGCTACGGGTTTTCCGTTTCGGTTTGTTTCCAAAATAGATCGCTGCCTGCCCTCCGGCAGTACAGAGAATTTTACGGTAGCTCGAGTTTGGCCTAGTTTGGAAACAGTGTGAAACCAATCCCTGTGGTTTTTGGCCATATTGATCTGCCAGAGCGCTTCCAATTGGATGGAAGCGTTCACGTACATGTGTGTGTTTGTGTGTGTCCGTGTGAACGTTTCGATGCTGCGCCGTGCCTGGAGCCAGAGGGACGGTGGGAAGGATTTCTTGCCATCTGGTGCAGTGTAAAAGTGTCAGAGCAGGTCTCTGTATTTGGAGTCTTGTACAAATGACAGAGGGAGTTTCTTGAGCAAATCCAAACGGCATGTGCCATGCCAGCGTCTCGCATGCTTTTTTCCCCTCAGGATCCTGAGTGTCGGGAGGTGCGGCGGTATTAAATAACGTCTGTTACTCGAAGCGTTCTGAACACGGCATGCTCCTTATGTCCTGTGTCATGCACGCTAACTGAATTTTCTGTACAACTGCAATGGAAAAAGCCATAAATGCATGCAAAAATAGACGTTGGTTTTAAATTTGTGTAATAAAATCCACAATGATTAAATGTATTACCCTTCAGACCCATGACTTCTTAGTTGGTTTTATTTTCGTCTTGTGCATTTTTATGATTTTGTTTTGGTGTTGTCTCATGAATGCTTTCCATGAATGAATCATAAGTTCCTCCATTCCTCCTGGACGTCCACTTTCTTCAAGTTATGTAAAACCTGGGAATATCAGAACCTTTCCAGAACGCAAAGCAGTTCAAATCTATTTCGTTTTTGAGTTGGGAGACACGATTGAAGGGATAGTTCAACCTTCTGTCATCATTTATTCATCATCATTTCATTTAAAACCCGTATGTGACTCTTTCTTCTGTGGAGCAGATTACATTTTGAGCAATTCTGAGAAAAGTTCTATTTTTGTATTTTTGGTATTTTATATTTTTGTTCTGTGTCCATACAATGGAAGTCAATAGGGGCCTGTGTAGTTTGGTAACCAGCGTTCTTCAAAATATCTTCTGCAGAAGAAAGAAAGTCATACATGTTTCAAATGACATGACTGACTAAATGAAAGAATATGGGGGTGAATTATCCCTTTAAATGCATTTTATCTGTAATTTTAATGTATGTCCAAATACATGTGTTAAATTTATTAAAAAAAAGGAATGGAATTCCACTGGTTAAAAGATATGGGACGCATCTTTGAGCTTCAAGCTGCAGGATGGTAAATACATCATCTGTCACCGTCTGCCACTTCTGGCGCCTCGAGGCTTGATTTTACCCATGCAAATGTGAAAAGAGCTCCTGTGTTGTCCAACAAACAGACGGCTGAGTGTAAAATCAAGATCATTGTCTCTCTCAGTGCCGATCCTAGACATCTGGGGGCCCTAAGCAAACCTTTGTGGGGGCCCCTGTCAGTTATGTTTATAAATTTAGATACACATAACTGTAAACTATAAGAAATAAAAATAATAAATCAATTAACATACTTAAATAAATAAAAACTAAAAAAGACAAAAAACATTAAACCGACAGTTAGAACAATTAAGTTGAAAATTAAATTCACATGCAAATATTTTTTACCCAAAGTAACGCTTGGCTCTGGAACCATCTAGCTGTCAAAAAAACTTTAACCAAATGAGTGATTAACAAAAATAAAACATGATAAATTTAGTTTACTCAAGAAAGCTATACGAAAATCAACAATTCTCTAAATGTGATGACGCAAAAATTACATATCATCATGGGCAAACGAAATACAGTGGACTGCAGTGGTGACACCCACATGAACACTGTACTGTACAGTCTGTACAGCTGGTTTTGTGACTAAGTCATTCCTTTAAATGCTATTGAAGTTAGAAGCGTGTATATAAATGTGTAGCCTTTGTAACTTTGGAGACGGTCCCTAAATTCAGACTATCGAACGTCCAACGTAAAAACAAACTTTATGCCAGTGGATAAATACTGGATTTATAAATCTACTGGATTTATAAATCTGTACTTGCATAATTTGGCAAAACTAAACGACTAAAACTAAAGACTTTGAAAATAGTACAACACATGCCTTCTTGCTCTTTTGCTTCACGTTTTTGGTGTTTTTTTCCGCAACAGACGGATAGCTCCGTTTTATAGCCATGGTCATATAACGTGCTCCATCACACCACGCGCATGTCATCACCTGCCGCGCACTACACGATGTTCGAGACCGAGTATGTCAAAGTAATTAAATAAATCAAGTATTAAAAAGGAAATTTCCAAATGATTCCTGTAAAGTTGAATCTGCAAGTTATAAAAATAGCATACAGTGTTTTTGATTCGGTACTCAAGGGGGCCCCCTGGTGGTGCCGGGCCCTACGCAGCCTGCGTAGTCTGCTTATAGGGAGGATCGGCTCTGGTCTCTCTACCCTTCTGTTTGTTTGTTTTTTTCTTCTTGAGATAATGTATCCTGACAAAGCACCCATTCGATGTTCCATCCGCAGAAGATATAACATGGAAAAGATCCACCTGGTGTTGTTTATCTGCGCTTAACATCTCTGTTGGCAATCTTTCCTTAACTGAAATCAGTATGAGGACGAATCTCGAGAATATTACACCAGAACAATATGTTACCTCACGCAAGAAGCAGCAGAGGATGAAACGTTAAACTGTAATCGTTGTGTAATGGACTGCCACATGTCGTGATATGAAAGGGCCGTCTATAGTTGTTCAACTAATAGCGCGATAAAAGGGACGCGAGCGCTTTGAAGTCTAAAACGCAGTTGTCAGTGTCTTTGAAGGCAATAGTAATTGTCATGTTGACTGCCCCACAAATCAAATCCCAGACACGTGTTGCTCTCTGCGTCTGCTTGGTTCCTCTATACCTTCATCCTAAAGACACGCTGCCCAGCTGCAGATGAAGTGACTCCACCGTCACATCTGGAATGTGTAAGTTATTCCCGAAAAAACCTTACCTGTATGTCCTCTGAAGTGATCATCTTCAGACCCCCACCACCATCTTTCATGACACACACAAAACATGTTTCTTTGAATGTTTGTTTAGGCCTGTTTTACCCAAAAAGCATTTGGTTTGTTTTGCTAACATTTTACGTACGCAGCAAAGTTTGCAAGAGCAATTTATGTGGAAAATAATGGAAAATATAATGCAATACATAAAACCATTGCTGTCCTTCCGAAACCTCAGATGTCCGAATTTGCTGTTTTTCAGGAAATGGAAAAAACACTGTACTTTTTAAATGATTAAACAGGTTAGATATTTGCAAAATCTAGTGACAAACATAAAAGGTGACTGATAATAATGATTTATGGCAACAACAAAAAAACCCACGAAATATGGAGATTTCAGAAGGACAGCAGCGAAATAATACATTTCCATATATTGGAACCAAGTGCTTATATTTTTCAATATACGAAAGGTGATATTATTTAATATCTTAATGTATTATTCTGTATATTTTCAAATACATTTAGGAAAATGTAACAAAATCTTGATTATTGATATTGTGTTAATACTACAAAGATGATAATTGTATAGTTCAGTGCCACAAAGGTTACAAACTCTCTTCTTCTCTCCGCTTATATTTTGAGTTTAATTCATTTTGTTAAAAAATCGAAAAACAAAATTGAACAAATGGAAGATTTTGACTAATAGGATTATTTAGTTATTTTTTAGTAGATATTGCAGTGTAGTGAAAATGTGAATTTGTGACAGCCCTAGGTGCACTTAAAGCGTTCACCCAAAAATGAAAAATTTGTCATCATTTACCTACTCTATTGTCATTTCAGACCTGTATGACTTTCTTTCTTCTGCCCGACACAATAGATATTTTGAAGAATGTTGGTAACCAAACAATTGCGGTACCCATTGACTTGCATTGGTTTTGTGTCCATACAATATAAGTAAACGTGTACCGCCGTTGTTCCGTTACCAACATTCTTCAAAATATCTTCTTTTGTGTTCTGCAGAAAATAAGAAAGTCAAACAGGCTTGACATGACGAGAGGATGAATTTTTGAGTAAACTATCACTTTAATTCACAGGCATACAAACAGCATTTTCTAATCAGTAGATCTAACTTCATCCGGGAGTGTTTAATGGTTTGAGTTCTCTTCCGTGTAGATAACCATTTGAATGAAAATGTGATCCTCATTTAAACTAGATTTCATGGACATAAAGTTTGTATTAGTTTTCAATAGCTCAGTTCTGACAACCACTTTATAATTTAAAGCCCTTATTAAAGGCAGTTGTCAATGCAACAATCCATAAATCACTATATTTTATGCGTAGGGCCGCAATAAAAGCGGTGTCAATGTAAAGCACACTGTCGGCCTGCTGTGTGCATGTGTGGTGTGAAACACAGATTTTAACAGCACCATCTTTGGCCTCTGGCTGGATGCACCGGTCCAATCTAGTCCTAGCAGTTTGGTCATGAAACGTGGTGCTAACTCGCCCCGGAGCTTTGCGATAAAAGCGGACGTTTCCGCGCCAGATAATCTATCCGTAGCGTTGTTTTTCTCACTTGCTTGATTGGAGCGTTGGTCCCTTTGGTCAGAGATCCCCCTTGAAGTTGGGGGTCTAGGTAAATGACTTCCTTGTTCCTGAGCAATCTCTTTGACTTCTGTTGAAAACCAGGTGCCTCGCCTCTGGGCAGAGTTTAAATGCACCCAAAATAAACCTGCATCCTGTAATGATCTGCTCCTCTGGGCTTCTCTTATCCTGATTTATCAGTCAAGACAATTGAATTAGGAGCCAGATGAACGATGTGGGTGCATGTGCAACAGATCCCTGATGTATTGACCTCATGTGGGTCATGTAAATTGTTGAGGGAATGTGCTCAAGATAAGCTCCGTCGACCCATATGTGATATAATGTCGACTACCACAAATCATTTCAATTCGTCCCTTGGTTGGTGATCTAGTTGGTTACGGTAACACCACCCGAATTTCTAAATCTAGTGTTTTTGTTAAAGCATGAATTATTGGGTAAACATGTGAATAATGTGTACGTTTCATTGCTGGATTTTTTTAATCAATGTGTATTTTTAGCCAGCGTACTTTCACAGTCATTGCAATTCTTGAGTTGACATTATTTCTGGTGGTCATCGTAGAGCTTAACTTAACTTAATGATTGATTTATTTTTAATGATATCTTCATGATTTATCTGCAATTGTAATACTGTTTTATTTTTTTCTACTGGGTTACTGAAGTGACAGTACGTGCTCGCTTTACATTTGCAAGCAGACGTGTAACAGCTTGATAATCATCTTGTGCTTACTGGCAAGACTATTGATAATGTATTCATATAAAGACGTCATAATAATATGTCATCACAAATAAATTTATTGCACAAGCGTAAATGAATACATAACTTTATTTAAATAAATGCTTTGTCATAACAAAAAAAAGACAAAGGTTAAAAGAGTACATAAATTACAAGTTGAATAAATATTACACAGTGATATTCACTTTTTTATAATTTGAGCTTTTTTTTTACCTTTTTCCATTTTATTGGTTTTATTAAGAGTTCCAAATGCTGAACATTTTAGAGTCCTCCAGCCACTATTGAGTCTTTCACATGCCGGTTTAAGCCATATTTAGATGGTCAATCATCAAGTCTTATCTCATCCATAAAATAAAAAGAGTAAGAAAGAAAAAACTGTTATGCATTCAGAGACAATAGAAAACCTGTCTTTACTACTGTATTGTAGGCCTATGTTATGAATGCTGTCTACCCGAGTAATGTACGACGATCGGAATCTGATGCAAGCAGAGCACAAAAGCAGCACGCTACATTCTGCCTTTTACACCAAATTATTACAAAGCAGATCTGGGATCTGACTTCGTCCACATTCTCATATCTGACACCCAGACGGGAAACATTTTCAGCCATGAAGCGCGTCGTCTTGAAACGTTCAGTGCTTGACAAAAACCATCAGGGTTTTCTCTTGCACTTTAATGCGTGACACTGTTTCAACTATTTCAGCCGTCGCGTGCCCTGTGTCGCAGATACGTTTGTGTGGGTCCCCTGCTTGCCGTGCCAGCCTGCTGATCAGATTCCGAGAACTCCGGCTGTCCGTCTAAAGAATCTACTGTGATGTGTAGTGTGTTGTGGAAGTGAGGCCCAGCACGAGATCACCGCTTAAGGCCTTCGCCCTCCCTCCTGCTCCCCGGATATCACTGAGACTTAAGGTCTGTTAAAGGAACAGTACACGCAAAAATAACCGATCTGTCTTTACTTGCTCTCGTGTGGTTTCAAACCCCTATGACCCCTCAAATATTTTTAAGTACTTTCTACTATGGAGACGGAGGCCCCAAACTTCAATCAAAGTATAAAGTGGTACATTTCTGTCAATGAATCGTTCATTTAAGTCGGATCTTTTCAATGAATGGATAGTTTATAAATCGTTTCTAAACGTGTAAATGACGACGTTTTCATTTTTGCGCGACTGTTCCTTTAAAAGTAGATCAAGAATAGACTGTGATGGGTTTAACTTGTATACCCACTGAATGATGATGTGGATTTCAGGCTTGGGCCGCGAAGCCCCTGTCAAAGGTACTCGGGCAGGGTTTCTGTCCGACGCCTGCTCCCGCTTCTATACCTGAACTGAGATTCACTTTTCCTCTTAAAGAGACGGCACTAAATGTGTGGCAAGGTAAACAATTAAGTGCAAGCTGCTTATTTTAATAGGGAGGGGGCATTCAGCATGGATCAGGACCTAAATAATGCTGACTACTGATTTCGCCCTGTGGTGACAGACACCTGTAAGGCTAAATGTGCAATAACAGAGACGACTTCGCCTCTTCGACGTACTCGACGCAAACCCTGACCTCTCTTTCCTGCTACCTTCGTTTTTCTTATTTTAAACGTGCCGTGGTTACATTCTGCAGACCTGTGATGCTTTTAGTCTATCAACTATTTTACGGCCCCCTCCCAGCTGTAAAAAAACGTGATCATTCGGGCCCTGAAATGAGATCCGGACGGACTCATGGTGGCAGGCGATGGCTTTGCTCGATCATCAAGAGCTGACCGGTAAGTATCCCTGTTTTACGTATAGCTTGAAATAAGTCATTGAAAACACTCTCGTCGGAAATGACACACATTTGCAGTCTCTGTCAGATCAAACGTCAGCTTATTCGTAAAGAGAAATAACAGTAAATGAGCTAGCACTTGCTGGAGCCGTTCGTGACGAACGTCTCCCCTATCGGAGCCTAACCACGGGGATTTTTGATAGCTGCTTGGAGTTTTTATGTCTGTTCTGCTTCTCGATTTGAACGCGATTGAGGTCCTTCGTTGATATCAAAAGGTTCGCCTGTTTTTGTCCCCTTGGCTATTGTGTAACGTTCACGTAACCATTCAAATGTATTTGCATGTAGAAAAGGCACTGAGACTCGCACACCGAAACTCACAGGAAGTGATGCGTTAAATGACGGCGAAGGACATTGAACTGCAGCCTCCTTCGAGATACAGAAATGTGACAAATAACAAAAGAAAACGTCCAGCCGTTTTGCTGGCCTGAATAAGCAAACAGGGCTATTACTGATTGGTGAACGGTCAGAGTGGGCGGAGCTTAGAAAGTGGTCAGACCTGCATTCAAATGACCAAGTCCTGGAACTATGCAAATTGACAATATGCTAAAGACACAACTCCTGGCCTAGGCACCAAATCATGGTGGTTGTTTGTTAAAGATAACAAGAAACAAGAGAACAACAACAACAACAAAACGAAATAAAAATAAAACACATTCAATATTCTGAAGGTAATATTTTCAAAGTTTTTTCAGTGAAACCACATAGTCAAGGAACATGGCTCATAAACGGACCGTCAATACCTCAATGAATTCAAAGGAAACAGCGTTTAAGTCAAAGTTAATCGTAAGGACAAAGGTAACATTACAGAGAAAGAGACGACTGCTTTGCACGGTGAACATCCATCAAACACAAATGCCGGAAGCGTTTAGGGGTTACGGCATCTGCCTCAATTTGAACTTTGACCAGATGCCATAATATCTGAAAACTCCAGAGTGGCCTGGCCTGTCTTTTTCTCATTTTATCTAGACATGGGCAGTGAGACAGGACGTCGGTCAGGACCGCTCGGCTCACCCGTGTAAATGTGCACGGCTGCATCTGTTTACATAGGCACGTTTGGCGTGTTAGGTAAGCTCTACACATAAAGCCGCTGAAACAGATTTGTCAAATGGGTTTTCATCGTGTTCCGGGAGGGATACGTCACAAAAAGGCATTGGTTTTTTTATGAAAGCTATCGCCGTATCGTCCACACGCACACATGCTCATGCACGCATACACTGAATTTGGTGAAGTTACACATTTCCAAGCAGTATTCCCAATAAGTGCTTTGACAGGACCGAGAAAAAAAGAGGTAGAGATTGTGCTATCCATCTCTACCGTATGTGTTTCCCTTTATCTTTCGGAAAACCAACGAAAATTGTGTTTTTCTTCCAATAGTAAGAGTTCCTGCTATCTCATGTGATACCGTGACAGCAAAAGATGTAAAAGACCAAGATAGCCCTGTTAATGTTTAACATGCCATATATTCCTTTTTTTTACGTTTTTTGTTTTATGTTAACTTTAAACAAAACCGTATGGTGCTCCAACCCCAGCTTCTATAAAAATATATAATCGTATGTATATATTCTTAACAATTTTTGCCAGGACTCCTCTGATTGGCTGAGTCCAGTGATTTTAGAGATGTGCGCTCAGTCAAAACGATTCCCGTGGTTTTTCCAATTGTTCGTATTTCTAATAGTCGTTGCGTTTTTTTTCTATTTGTTTTGCTTCAAAATCTCAACGTGACTGGCGGTGGATTGGTAGGCAGGAAAAGGAGGTGGGCCCTAGGTCTGGTGATCGGGGTGGCTCGAATTCTCACTCGTTGTTGTTACTGTTTTCCAGATCCTTGCACTGGATGTTGCCTCCGCTGTAGTCGGTGCCGGGCAGCTGCGCGCCGTATTTGTCCACGCACCAGCAGATGCCTCGCTTCCGGCCACGGGACGGTTTGCACTGCGGGGTGCAGAAGAGAAAAAGGGTCATGTTGCCGTTTTAAGCACACAAACGCTTTGTCGATTATAATATCGTCCAATTTACACCGGCTTTGAAGGCAGCTCATGCAATCGTATGTTTACAACCAAAAGCCTGAGAGTGCATTGAAAATCACAAAGCGTGCATTTTTGAAAAACAAACAAGGACGAGTTGGGATGCGAAATGAAGAAGAAACATTTAAGATTCCGCACTATTTCTAGGTCACTTATCAAATGTATGCAAATTTGTGACCATGTTAGTTCCTTTGTACAAAAGGTCAGATTTCCTTTCTTCTATTGAAGCATACAAGATTCTTTGGAACATTCTCAAATCATGCTGGGACAACATGGATCAGCGAGTTTTGCACGAACTTCCCATACCAGTGCATGCTGTTATTAAAGCGACTGGGGAAAAACACTGAGAAATGCTGAAATCCAAGTGAACTTTTTACTCGATTCAGTCTGCCAACAATACGAAATACAACAACAAATGCAGTTTGAAATGAGAAAAGAATGCAAAGCATTATAAGAATTTTCAGTAGCGCTCTCAGACGTTTATAATCCATTGCATTCATATTGTATTACAGACTCTTAATGTGAAGCTGTTTTTGCACTGGTTAAATTGTTTTTTTTTAAATTAAATATATGTTTCTATGTTTTAATAAAAATGAACTATATAATGATATTGCATATACTGTAATGTATGATTTTGAGTCAAGAGTTGTACCTGTTTACGCTTGAAGAAACCCTTCCGGTCACAGTTGGGAAGGTAAAGGGAAAGAGCCATGACGCGGGAAGTGTCTTTCATACTTTGAATAATTCCGTCCAGCTTCCTCCTGCAGGGACCCTGGAAAAAAACCCACGGAACGTTACATCGCCACCTCACGTGTTAACAACCCGTTTAACCGCTGCTGTGATGCACAACTTACAAATTCTGGCTCGTGCTTGTCGATGGGATTAGGCGAGTAGTCCAACGGGCCCACGAAGCGTTGCTTCTCCGTCTGTTTCTTCTTGTCCTTGCGCACAGCTGCGTGTTTCTTGCTGTTGATCACGTCTGGTTTGGGATAAAGGGGAATTTTAGGAGGCTGGTCTTCCGTTGTTTCTGCTTTTGCTGTATCATCATGCTCGATAGACTCACGATCTAGACGACACAAAGAGAATCAAACGAGTGTTTTTAACGGAATATAGAAAATGGCATCAATAAATATTTGTCTAATTAGTCGATTTTGAAGAAATTTTAAGTGGTGAAAGACCGACGGTGTTGTGGGTGGACGCCAGAGCTTTGCCATGCTAATATTTAGTACTGTATGTTGCTACGTGGTTGTTAGGGTGTTGCTAGGTGGTTGATTTCTGTCAAAAGAGCGCATTTAAAATGGCTGTTCTGGTCTGTTGTTATAGCTCTTTTAACGCAAACAGATCATTTTTTTACCCTCTTTTTTATCCACCAGGTGAAAATTACTGTCTGAGCACCTTTCTTCAACGGGACACACATATCTGTTTCACAAACAATGTGTAATGATTTATGTTTGAGCAAATACCTTGGCTGTTTTAAACAGATTGTCAATCAAATTTTATTTATGAAATCATGTCAAGAAAACCTTGTTCGCAGATGTTAACACACTTTGCTTGTAACCTGAGGCGTTAACAACAAAACAAACTGTTTTGCCACCAAATGTCTCTAACAGGTGATGGGACACCCCCCACCATTAAGTTGCTGTAAATGGCCCATAGTTAAGCCAATGCACGACATGACTTCGCTTTATTACCCTATACGACCAAACTTTGAAAGTTAGGCCTACGTTGAATTACCAATCAAAATCCCAATATCTGCTCCATGCTAAATTAGGGTGCAAAGTAATGTCAGTCTATTATTTTATAGTAGAATCTATTTCGATCTAAATCCTAAAGACTGAATGTCCTGCTACTCTGAACAATCCACCCTTTGTATATTAAAGAGTTTACAGTTGAATACAATTTCATTTTCCCCCTGCATGACTACAGGATTTTGCAGTGAGACCGGAAACCACCTTTAAAAGGAACTTTATCGGCTCAAAGCCGTACTTGGAAAACTTTGAAGTCAGAAGAACCATAACACCATGGCAACCGCAAGCTCTTGTTCCACAAGTATCTAATAGCAGGTAGTAACTGTCACCATGTGTTCAGGGAAGAGATACTGCGGAACAAAGTATATATGCTTCAAACTCAGTGGGATGCATGGCTATAACTTCAACTGATTATTGGCTATTACAGTGTCTACCCACTACAAATCAAATGCTATTGGATAAAGCAAAAACTACCAACATGCATATAGACAATGCATATATAATGCATTTGGTTTGGTTTACAAAATGCATGCTCACCAAGATGCATAATATGTAAACAAATTCTATATACTGTAACAATATATATGTTAGGCCAATGAATTGAATTACTTGATTAATTTATGGTTAGTTACTGAAGTAATTGACCATTGGTGTATTATCATATTGCTTTTGTCACTGTTTTATTGCTTAACAGATGAGTAACAGACATTCGGAGTAGTGCCTGAGCATCGGTGCCATCGGGTTGCCAAGTATTTCTGCAGCTCTAGCCAAGAGAGCATTATCAGACAGATGAGGCAGTCAGCAGAGATGATTGAGATAGCTGCCCTCATAGTTCCCCGAGGTCCCAGGGCTTCACATGGCTGCGGACCGGGCCACAGTGTTCTGAGCCGGCTGGTGGTGAAAGACTCTGTCTGACCTGGAGACGCACGGGGCGGGTGCCCGCTCATTACAGGAATTGGCTTCCTGGCTTCTGAGGTTACAATCAGAGCATGGGCCGTCTCTTTGAAATCAATCCCGCAACCCATGACTTGGCAGACTGAAATTTCTGTACAGATTTCTCAGCAGGTTTGAGCCACTGAATTTGAGATCTTGCAGGGCTTAAGGGATGTGCAAAACGACATATTTTCCAAATTAATCAGTCTTAATGAAGCCCGGTATAGTTTCGGGTTCGTCTGAACCGGATCGGGGTTGCGTTTCTTGGAGTTCTTGAGTTCAAGAACAGCCAGATGGACGTAATGGTCCCTCTTTTATATCTTATATAAGTCTTTTTAGGGTATATGTAACGGTTTATAGTTGTTATTAAAAATGTGAATGAACTACATGGTGATCAGTCTCCTTTATCCCCAAAATATTCATATGAATTTATTTTGATCATATTATTGATTTGTTTTACAAATATACATAGATATACATGTAAATGGAAAAAACTAAACTTCCCTCATCAGATGTGAACTAGTGAAGGTCAATAAGCTTATTGTACAAAACAGAAAACTTAAATTCCCTCTTTATGCTTAATATTTTTATTCTTAATACGTTTTTGGTTATTGGCCGAAATACACCCCATTAATGAACATCAACAGCCAACATTAACTGTAAATCTAGTTTCAGTCTATCGACGTCATTTTCTGTGTCAGGCTTTTCGCAGGGAAGACCAGAATCAGTTTTTCCTTGCTCTTGGTCCCCAGCTTGTAAAGGTTTAGTGGCTCTGTGTTTAACATCTGACAAACTGCCAGGATCCTGGAGCTTTTCCAGACCAGACGTACAGTATCACATGTGGCTGTCTCTCTTCTTGGGCTTGCAAAACTTTTCATTAAGATACAGGGATCTGAGCCTGGCCAAAGGAGATGCATCCGATAGGGCTCCGTTTAATAATTTACATGTGCGCCGGGCCATTATACTTCATGAATATCCACGTTATTTTTACAGCCCGGGGGCTGATGATGAAAGCGAGTCCCCTTTTTGGTCGTTTTGTCCGAATTTACTGCCGAGCACGCTGACCAATGCAAAGACGAAGTGTGCTTGTGAACGGTCTCAAAGCACCCAGCGAATGTGATGTAGCCTATTTTGTTCTCTTATTGAATTATTAGCACGCACAACAGTTGGGTTTCGGAGATCTCTATCTCACTATTGTTATAAATTTAGACGTGGTGTGCTTTGAAAATCACTCTTAAAGTGAGCTAGTCTTTGTCTCGGCCTTCATTGCTCTGTTCGTGTCACAAACCAACCATGGCATCCCTGGCTAGATTCCACTGCTAAATATTTCAAGCTTGGACTCGGTCCACGCCGTGTTGGGCCACTACAGCAAAGCAGTATGTTACTCAAACTACAGAGGCTGCCAGAAAAAGACCAAGTCGATCGAAACTGCACAAATCTACAAAATAGAGAATGTGACCTTTTGTGTAATGCTAAAACAAACTATTGCAAGCTATGAAATGACATTAAGAGCTCAGCGACAGTCCTCTTCGTGCGCTGGGATGAAAGTTTCCATGTTGTAATGTGCTATCGGTTACATCCATGAAAGCAGCCACATAACTTATTATTCACACAGGTCCCTTATAAATCAGGACAAAGCAAACTGATGACACCTGTCCGTGGCCTTCAGGCTCAAAGCGCATGTGTGCGCCTCTTCATCACTTGGCTGGTGTCATCAAAACTAGGAAACAAAAGCAAGAGAGCACAAAAATCTACTTTTGCACTATATGATTCTGTGCGTTTCATATTTATTAAATCACTTGTTTTTGAAGAAGTTGCGAAAAGAAGCGGAAAAACTTAGATACTGTAGGCTCTATGGGTTTTAAACTGAATCCATGGGGTGTGAAGCAATGGAGATCAGGTCAAGATGAGAAAATTAAACAATTGTAGTTCTTTAGTTCAGTGGTTCTCGAACTTTTTCATTGTAAGGCCCCCTTTGTGTAGGGTGCATCACGTTGTGGCCCCCCAAATAAGTACTTCTAATCTTATACTTGAAGCAAAAACATATTCAGTTTTACAATGCTGGAACATCAATTCTTTTGGTTGGTGGTCTTATTTTTCTGATGTTTGATTGCATAAAATGTATGATAAATTTCTATATTTCATAAAATGCCACAAAATCTGTGGCCCTCCTGGATCCATCTTGGGGCCCCCAGTTTGAGAACCACTGCTTTAGTTGACTGAGTCTTAAAATGTTGCTTTCCAGTCACAATTTATAAAAAATATTATGATTTATTTGCTCAAGTATTTATTTCGCAAGATCACCATACAGTATACCAGATGCATATAGGAACCATTTTCCATTGAATTTCCAGCAAAAGCATATCATGATATACCATTACTGTGATATACAGTAAGATTTTGGTTAAAAGTAGTTTTGTTACGCCTCAAGGGCGTGTTCTTCAGCGAATAAGGTTTATCTTTACCGTTAAAAACCCGGCTATCCTACACGAGCCAAATTTCCGTCTGAGCTCATGAGATCATATATTCTGTGTCCACACTGCCAGGCAGCGTTATTTTCCACCATCCTCAACGACAACAGCTGCTTATGACAAGCTAGTTGCAACAATAGCAACACAACTACTGAAAAGCAGCAACGTTGGCATGCTGCAGCCTCTCCGTCCAACCCCCCCCCCCCCGAGAATCCTGCGAGGCACAAAAAACCGAGGCATCGATTTGAAACCACATCTGAACCTGTGCTGCAGGCAAGAAATTAGGCACCTTTTGTTCTCCTTCCCTGCAGAAACGTGACACTGCGGCTCCCCCTCCAACTCCCCAAAGCACATGACAAGAGGTTTCAACAGGTCGGAGTCTTCAGCCAAAACCACACGGTGCAGCCCTGCCGTCTGCCCTCAATCTGAACGTTTCGTTTTCTAAACACGTACGAATCAAACCGATCGTTTTTGCGCGAGGCTTTCTCGTGTCCTTACCGTTTCGGTCAGCCAAACACATGTTCCTGTTTAGGACGGGCCCAGCATGAGGATGTCACGTTTCTGACGGAGATGAGACTACTGTGCGAGTTGATTTTCTCCCCAGCTGCTGCTCACTAGCCTTCCAGGTGCCTGTGACAAATACACCCTGCGCAAATTGCTGTAAAACTTTGAAGGGAGTCATTCAAGCGTGCCGAAATAGGTTCCCTGCTCGCATACCTTTGCAAAGGAAAATGACCAGGACAATTAAGAGCTGGGCATTGTTTTTAAAAAAGTGCAAGAGAACTATTCAAGTGCTTTCCACTAAGTGAAGCAATGCGTATGTTTCAATGTCAGTCCGATGATGCAATGCTTCTGTGAGTTTGGCCTGAGGCACAATATAAATTTGGGATGACAAACAAGCAACGGTAGAGCGACTGCGTTCCATTCCCTTGTAATGGTTGTTTAGCTACGGATAGTCTCTAGTGGGTTTAATCAAATAAATACATCAGCGATACAGAAGTAACCAAATACAACAGCCAAGCTTCTGATTCATCTTTTTGGCCCGCTCAAGAGTTTTTAATGGTATGTTTGTTTATTTGCAAGTCAAGCTTTTGAGATTTGGAGCATGCGATTTGGAGAAATCAATCTTGGAGAACACGGCCTAAAATTCCTTTACATGCTTGATGGGCAAGGAGCCTGTAGTCATGTAATCGTATCTGTTGCCAATGGTATCCACGCTCCACACGGCACACAACATGTTTGAGTAGAAAGTCTCCCTTGTATCCATTGGCAAACTTGCAGTATTTGTCAATCTTAACATAAATGGAGCGGAATAATAATCTGGATTCACTTGATGATGAAAAAATGCTTAACCTGGGAGCGACATCTTAATGAAGGTAAAACAGCATACGCACACTGATGTTAAATACAACCTATGCTTCGTTTCTAGCGTTTGCAATTTCATGTTTATGGTATAAAATTAATTAGTACACAGACTTGAGCTAAATGATCTGAAAGACTCCTGACCTCTCTCTCTCTCTCTCTCTCTCTCTCTCTCTCCCACCTCTCTGTCTGTCCTGCCCAGCTAGTAAAACCAGGCTGAAACCAAATACCAGGGTAGGCTGGAAACTGTTCCCTCTAAATTCATCTCCATGCTTTAGGGACAGCTCTTGACAGATCATCTCCAAAGACATTCTGCTGAATCACAAGAGACCCAGGCAGCAATAACACTCATCAGAAGAGCGTAAATACTGGGACAAACAGGTTTTTAATGTGCACCTGTGCGCGAGGGGTTTGTATTTGTGTACACACACGGTCGCGGTGAAAGCCTCGCCGTCTGCCTGTTTCAAAGAATGTGTGCAGTCCCGCCGTCTTCACTATATTTGGAACAATGCGAGCAGAATCGAGCGAATTCCTCACTCTTGCTGTTTCATGCATTGATGTTGCCTAAAGGAAGATGGGGGCTGGGAGACTCACCCATTACAGCTGACTATTGAAAAAAGCAAGAGAGCTCTGTAACGTTACAGTGTGTTCTTGTTCCTCTAGCCTCACTAGTAAAGCATTGTGTTAACAGCACAAAAGTTGTGGGTTGGATTTCCTGGGAACACACAAACGGATTAAATGTAGCATTTGAATGCACCATTTGGCCAAATGCACAAATGTGTAAACATAAACTTGCTGTGCACGATTACTCTTCGAGACCTGTAAAACCATCTCATTTGGAGAACACAGTGGGTTTACCACATAGCTTGGCTAGATACACACACCACAGCTACCCTTCTACCCTCGGATTTAATCTTTGAACAGTAATCTGACCCTCACAACACCACCCACAGACACAGACCTAAATTCAGACCAACCTAGAAGCTGTTCGACCGAGAATACCACGCAGGCGTTGGTATGCTACACCTGTGCTATTATACAGTACGCACCTCAGAAAGAGGAGAGGTGTGATCCTATATGTGTCGACAGCCTATCAAACAAAACCATTTCCAATGTAAACATCAATCAACCATGCACAAAGAGAAAATCATTTTGCATTTTTAAGGTAGAAAGAGAAAATCTGCGTTAAACACACAGAGGTTGGAATCTTCGCTAAATCTTTTGCGAGGACAAAATTGCATGCAGAAACAGCATCGGAATTCAACCATGCGCACAGAATTACAAGTGCGCACGGCGGACTTCACTGCGCGCAGAAATGTTCAGGCGAAGTTGCATCTTGGTAACGAACGATATCCATACGCAGCAACGTATAAAGCCTTTGCTGTTATTAAAACTTGGTTGTGGGTACCATTCCCAGGGCACGCATACTGATAAAGTGTACACCTTGTAAGTAGCTTCTGATAAAAGCGTCTGACAAATGCGTAAAATGCATACATAACGCACTGGCTTTCGATGAGACACCGAGAGACACTTCACTGTCCAAGCCACTTACCGATGGGTGGGTGCGATGGTTTGTATCCTTTCTCGTTCGTACACACTCCCCTGCCGTGCAACAGGGCGTGAAGCGGCTTCTCCTCTCCGCTCCGCGGTAGGCAGCGCAGCCCGTGAGTGCACGTACTGGTGTAGACACCGCACGCCTGACCCTCCGCCAAAGCGCAAGTAAAGCAGCAGCCGCAGCCGGGCTCCTTAACCAGCTGACAACCCACCGGCACCGGAGGACACATGGATAACGCCTTCTGATCGCACGGCTCGCACGGCACATACGAGCCAAAGCTGATGGACAAAGCCGTGAGAAATGCAACCAGCACGACTAGAATCATGTCTCTTTTCTGTTCTTCAAAGTGTGAATGAGATCCGATGAAAAAAACGGGGACTAAATATGTGCGCAAATAAGCGATCGTCTAAGGACGGTCATCGGGTTTTTAATGCAAATTAGGAACTCTGAAAAGTCCGCATGCAAAAGTACAGCACAGGTCGGGATCTTTTGAAAAAGAAGAAGAAATAAGTCTTTGAAAAAGAATCAAGAATCCGATGATTACTTTTTAGATTAAAAATGAGACTGGGGTATCGTCTTTGATTAGTCCAGTGCTGCCCGGTTACAGTTTGTGCGCAATTCGGTTGTAATAAAATTCTGGACTTTGTGAATCCAAAAACACTTTCCCCTCTGCAGAAGTTTTCTGAGCCGACTGATCAACTTGAGTGCAGCGCTTGCCTTTTTAAAAACAGCCAAACCCAAACCCCTAACTATGAATAAGCCAAACAGCGGTAAAGGGAGGCGCACTTGCCAGACCCTGGCGCAGCGCCAGCGCCTTGCCCCCCTCGGCAATAGGATCAGCCTTTCACGCCGATGATGCCAAGATCGCAGAGCAAAACAACGAAAATCCTTAGGAAAACAGTCGTATTTTATTCCCATGCAAAATCGAAGACATCCTCCTCTGTGTGCACTTTGTGTAGTTGTTGTCTTTCTGGTTAAGCGCGTCACGAAGCCCCAGTTTGGTGGATCTGTGAAAGATTTAATGCGTCATATAGAAACAAGGCTACATGATAGGGAGGCAATGATAGGCGACATGCCCTGTGGAAAATGCAAACAAAAGAGCAAGATTAGGATCGCGCTGGTGACAGACATAGGTGCATCACTGCGCAAAGACAAAGCGGCATAAGGCTTTATTAGCAACGCGCACAAATGTACTGTGTGTGCGCGAAAGCGCATCAATGCGCTCCGCAATTAAAACCAGCTGAGGTGTGCGGCGAATGATGTGGTACATAGTTAAAATCTCGTTTTTTTCTGCATGCAAAGAGACTTTCCTAAGCCCTAATGAGCTTTTCCTCGAACAGCCAAGTCTTGGTTTGAGTTTTAAAAACAGTGGTGTTGGTTAAAGTTTAAGAAAGGAAACCTACACGCACCTGCTCAGCTAGTTATTTTTTTACATGGATAAGGATGATATCTGAGCACGTTTCGTTCGTGCTGATCGCTTATTGTCCACTTTAAATAGCCTCACTGCTGTTTACTTCTGTTTACATGTTCCTGGTTTGTCTTATAGAGCGCAGCGTGCTGCAAAATGACGACTGCACGTGTTCCATATGTAAAGTTCATCATTGTGGCAGAATGGGTTGCAGGCACCACAGCTGAGTTTTCCCTTAAAGCAGCTTTGTCAGCTGCTTCTTTAAATCATTTAATCTCTTTTGATAGGTAAAGTTCTTAATGCGTGCTCACTATTCTATTACCCAGCTGTACGTGGGTAAATGTATGTGCGTCTGTTCCCAGTGCTGCTGGATTTCGTCCACCACAAAGATTCTGACCACTAGAAGGTGCTATTAGCAATGTTAAGAGGTTCACTGAGGAATGACAAACTCTGAACGTTTCATTACCAGAGATTTACACAGCGCTGTAGTATATGTCTCATGGTCAGGAATCTAAGAGACAGACATCAGGCGTCAGGAATGTACATGGTGCTTGGAACTAAAAGATTAGCAAACTGTTGTCACAGTGCATTGTAGAAATTAACGGTTCTCTTTCTAACACATCATTTCTGTTATCAGAGAACCGGGGTTACGCAAGTAACCTATTGATATGATTGTTATATCTGTGTCAGTCTTTTAGGAAACGTCACTGCTTATTATATTAAGCATTTATGCTCCAATAAAATGACTTTGATTTTCTTTATTCGTGGCATCAGGTGTCCAAAACGAAAAGACGTTTGGTGTATTGAAATATGTCTGTTTTCATATTTCCTTCTTTTTTCCTCTGAGTCATCCATGATCTACCATACTGGGTTTGAACTTGGACGGTTAGTCGTATAAGAAATCGCATCGCTCCAGTGTGTGTCCTTACCTTGGACATAAAACAAACATAATGGATGCATGGTGCTGAAGTTACTGGAAACAAGCTGGTAATGTTATCCGCCCACTAATGAAGAGATAAACGGCTGCAAATTGATGGTGTGACCGCTACTAATCGCATAGTGTAGTGTGTGGACATCTGATTCCTGCATTTATTGTTATGAATTCTAATGCAGTGGGTCACTGAGTGCAAGTTTGATATTATTGAGGTGCGGGATGCTTCAAAACACACAGTTTTGGACACATGTGCACCTCAGCGATGCACTATTTTCAGCAAGATGTTTGCAACGCTTTGGCAAAGCCGTTGCATCTGTGTTTGCGTACTTGCGTAAAATATGTCCTGGCTTTAGTCTTCTGTGTGTTTACAGCTTAAAACATCCAATAACACCCAGCCCCAGCGGAGAGCTGTGAAATGTCCATTTTTGCTTTGATGGCTTTATGGCATGGCTTAGCTTTTGCTGAGCTCTTGTGCATAGTATGTCTTTCATATTGCAAGTTGTTTGTGATGTTACCCCCAACACTGTTTATGACCACTATTACGATTGGGATGTGGTCTGTGAACATCATTGTAGGAATTTAATAGTCTTTGTCACAATGCAAAAATGCCGTAATTGCTAAAATAATATGTCCGTCCTCCTGCGATGTTTCCATCTGCCTTTTATTTACTACTCGCGGGCGTCCCGCTGTTTGCACAAACTAATGATTTGAATGCACAGCACCAAGCGTTAACATGTAATGTGCGGTCAGGAGATTGTATTATAGTGTTTTCGTGTGTGTCTGTGTGGTGAGCCAACAAACTGCTTAAAACAAGAAATACTCGGAGAATGATCCTAGACAAACAAGGTAGCCTACATAAATTTTATGATGACACACTGATGAGTTCGGTTGATTCCAGTAATTTAGAAAACAGCAGGTAAAACCACAAACCTGGAGACATGGCAGACCCCTTACTGTTCTCTGTGAATCATTTCTCTGTCTTTGAAATGTGCACTGTGTAATTGGTTTGCTCCACCAGCGTGTGGAAATAATGTTCAGTCATGTTTCTATACTACTAGTATTTTACATTTTAAATGCTGTTTTGTGATATTTTAAAATCGTTTGCCATTAACAATGAATTAAAAAATGACTGCAATATATCATTTTAGTTTAGTCAGTTCACTGGACATGTTGAGTACATTGCATTGTGGGATACAGTATTCCATGCAGAGAGATTTGCTGTAAACTGCACATTTTGGCTGTAGGCCTACACACATTTTCTGACTAACAACACACTTTTTCTTCTTTGTATAGAGTTCTACAACAAAATCCACCAGTGGAATGGAGGCATAGTCCAGATGTTTCAGGATTGGCCAGGGGTGTTGGTCTCAGTCATCCATCTTTTCAAAGTTCATCTAGGCTTAATTCCTGGGATTACATGGCTGGCCTGTTGAATGAAAGCAGGCGTGGAAGAAACAATGAGGCGACTGAATGCCTTAAACTTACACATCTAATTCCTTTCTAAAGCTATCTTTTCAATTTCTTCTATCTAGTTTAGTTGCTTTATGGTTTTACATGAAGAACATTGTATGTTAACCGTGTTAATATAAACTTTTACTAAACAAATCAACAAACTTTTTTCTTATTCAGCCTGAGCACATCCGCCACTTGTATTTCTATGTTCTCCTCTTTTTGCTGTATTCAGAAATGTGCTTGTTTTTATGGAATCTATGTGATTTTGTCTATCTGTGCATATTTTGTTGAGTTGTATCGTTGTGTTGACAATGTATTATGAAAAAGACATAAGGCTAGGAACTAAACCTGTTAATAGCTTAATTTGCCCTTTTTAAAGTAACACATTATTTAAAATATTCAAAGTAACAGACACAGGTGACAGAAGAAAGACATTTTAAGCTTAGCCTGTTTCAAGAAGCACAGATACTTTTTTATGTGTGCTGTGTGAAAATCATGTCTTTTATTTTGAATGTCACAGGTTGTCTTTTATTTTGAAGTTCTATTGTTCTTGCTAGGCTCATTTTTGTCAATTAGTCGTTTTGTTGTTGATTTTTGTTTACTAGCAGTTACGTTGTTCTTTAATAAGAGCCCTCGTGTTTTCCCTGGTCTTCATTGTGTATTGAACATTTTCGGAACCGATGTGGTAAGGTCGTCATGTTTTATACAGTTTCTATGTAAGTTAGTTTTTTGCTTGTTATTTTTACCTTTTCTCAGATATATTGAAGTTGCAGCTGGGGTTTAATTTATCTCATCTCATGAGCCTTATATTTCAGTCATCTTGTTGCGTTGTCCAAATTCTAGTAAGTTTTTTTGGTCAGCGCATTTTAAGTGTCGTCACGAGTGACGAGTGTACTTGACGAGCGCACATGGCATGTCTGCATTGCGCAATGCGCATGCGTGGGGTGAAACGGCGTGTAGCCATGTGATTATGTATTTTTGTTGGATTAGGTAAATTTGTTGATAGCTAAGCGATATGTTGTCGCAAAGTTATAGGTCAAGTGTCTCGTGCTTTGAATTAGTCTTGGAGTTGTTACGTTTTCAGATCATTTATGAGGTTCAATTTTAGGGCTGCCTTGAGAGGGTGTTGCTTATGTGCGCATTTGACGTTTTGCATGGAGGTATAGAGATCAAAGCGCTGTCTGGGTTGTGCAACTTTTACTACGTTTTTCTCTAATGCATGTGTTATCCTCCCCAATAACTTACATTTGGTCTTGATTTTTTTCTTTGCTACCTAAAGTGTTCTTTCCGTTTCTTTGGCAAGATATTTTATTGGATGTGAAACCAATAATGCATTGCCCATGTTTTATTTGCATTGTTTGTACCTGTAGGCAAATTTAGGCCCACGTACATGCACATGTCTGGGGTTTGCAGGTGTTTGTTTTGCTGTGTAACCCAATAACAGTTCCATTTGATCTTTCTCTGATAAGACCATTGTTTGTCAAGATCTGTAGTTGAATTTAAAATCAGTAATGGGTTTTACATCTTAAATTTGCATTGCTTTTGTGTGTAGGCAAATGTGGGCCTTGGAAGATGCAGATTCCTAAAGGTCATGACCACAGTTTTAGTTGGAACAGAAGATTCTACCAAACAACATGTAGAATCTGTTCTTGGCTATCCCACATTAACTCGGCTTAGAAAAAGAACCATATGTTTCACACAAAAAATCCTGTATATTCTGTCTCTTTTAAAAGGACATTCTTGACTCAAAGCTCTGAAGTGAAAAAGTAAAATGTTAATAAAGCAACACCTGTCACTATATAGTTTATGTGTAATGCTTGACAGTCATAAACATCTTACAGGTGGACTAGACCTGCAAATTGATTATTTGTATCTTTTATTAAACATTTGTTTAATTTTCCATATTGTGCTTGCGGCTGTTATTTTGTGTGGCCTGGGCCGATATGAGATTTTGACGGTATGATAACCTTTAGCAAAAGGGTCACGCTTTCACGGTATTGCAGTTACAACACTACAATTTGTTATTTTCAAATGTCTGCGTATACAAACATCAACTTTTCAACTGGACACAAGTACATTTTATTTTTAACCTAATAATTAGAACATATATGTCAGGTAAAAATAAAGCCTTACAATTGTAATACTCTTTCAAAAAATATATTTTTGTCATAGCCTATATATTAGGCCTTAACATCAAACATTGCATTACACGGCAAGGCGAAAGAAATAGCCCACCCACGCGTCAACCGACAAACGATAGGAAGACCCGCTACCGTCAAGATTGGCTGCGCTGTGGGCCTGCAGCTCGTTACTCTTGCGATAGTGAGAGAAGTTGAGGTGTGTGTTTGTTCACGGAATCTCAGTGATTGATGTTATATAAACGGTGGATATAACGCTGGATTTGCAGATCGTTTGAAACTGATAGATGGAGCGGTCCCAGTGCTAAAAGATGCCGGACATGAACCGCACGCGGTAAGTGAAACTAAGTCATATGTCTGTGTTTTGTTGGCAATCGGCGCGTACGTGCATAATGGAAACAACGCAAACTTATAGTGAATCGACAGTTATGCAGGGATAATGCGATGATGTATTGTGTGCTCGTGATTTAGTTCCTCCCCCACACACCCCCAGGAGGTCATTTGTTTTCGGAAATAATCGTACAGCTGTATCTATCTTTTATAAATGTGATCAAACTAAATACTCTTCGAAGATACGAAGTATGCAATACTACTCTATAGGTACTCAAGATTAATGTGAGATTGGCAGAAACTGCGCGTTCAACCGGACCTTTAACATCACCTTCACATAAAAGGCAGCGGTTCATATGATTGAAGACTCTATTCAGCTAATTTTGTGAAATTTTGTTTGTTCCATCTTAAATGTAAAATAACTTGACTCTGTTTGATCAAGGTATGTGACTGTTCTGTTTCAATATACCCAAGTGTACCCAAAAATAAAGTTTGATATACAGGTCTTTTTTTAATTCACCATTGTAATCTGATGTTTACTGATCTTTTTTTTGAAATATCTATAGGATTTGTATTAAATCTATAATCATGGACTCGAATCGAGAGCTTGTGAATCGACATCGAATCGAAACATCAGAATCGATCCCCAGCCCTACAAGAAACCTTTGCATGCATTCTTGGTGTCTTCCTAGTGATGCGTGTTTGACGTGCTCTGCTATCTTTGAGAATGTCACCATTTAAGTGCAGTTGCTATTCGGCCTTTTTCAATATTTTCTGACCGTATCCCACCAAAATATACACCATGACCATGTACACAATACAATGGGTGTATTGTTAAAGTCTGTGTTCATCCATTCAGAAAGGTGGTTGTGCTTTGACCGCAATGAAGTGTTGCCGGTGCTGTGTTCTGCTTTTTCTGTCACTCATCCAGCGGTAAGAAATGCTGCGATCTGTGTTACACACAGCCGTTACAGTAGTGATCCAGTGTGTCAACCATGACGGAAAATCAAACTTGTAATATAATGTAGACGTTTTTCTAAACACATAAACAAAAACAGTGTTTCTCACTCTGTTATATTATCAAAACATTGAAATAAAACCTAGCCTTTTGTCTTTATATTGCAGATTTTGATTAACAGTGTATTGTTAAAAGTGTCAACTCTGTTACTGTCATAATTTTAAGTATTGAACTATTCATTCATAAATGTCAGCATTAAATTAGTTGTCTACAAAGCCCTTTGTAGTTTTACAACCTTGACCACAGGGCTTTTCATGTCAAATTGCATAAGTCAACTGTTACAGTTACCTTTCAAAATTAGATTAAAACATTACAATGTTTTTGTTTAATTTGAGATGGCGCAATGCTGTTAAACTGAAATAAAGTGAAAGCCTTCATTAGTCTTGCGCACATTATACCAAATATAATGTTTGAAATCGTAGAAAAATCACCTTAACAAACCAGAAGAGGCACTATTTCATAGACCGACCAAATTGATTGGTAAGAACTGCGATGTGATCATAGATCTCATGTGTCTATACGGTTCTGCTGAGAATCTCATACAGTTCCTCATAGCACACAGAAGCTTTGGAGTATATAATTATGTTGGAAATTTTCCTTGTGGTAAGCAGGATGTTTATCAAGGGCCCTCATTTTCAAACCCGCATGCAACAGGCAGCCATCTCAGCAAAGGGTTAAAGCAAATTCTCGAGCAAACATTGTGAGCCGTAAACCTGGCAGTGACCTGCTTCACCACTTGCGCTGTCTTGATATGACGCTTAAAATATATAAATATAAAAAACTGTGATAAAGCAAACGTTAACGACTCTTGTGTTGAATACAGACGTTTAACAATGGGTGTATGTCGGCCTGGGAGAAAATTCACTTTTTATTTGGAAGAGGATACTGTTTCTCTCATTACCTTTTTTATTTTCCGACTCCAGTGCGCTGCGAGAGCTGCCAGCAAGGGTGGAACCGAAGAAACACGGTCAAGTAGAACACGAAGCGCTTCAAGGTGATTTATGTGCAATTTCAGTACGGTGAATGAAACATTCTGGCTCTGCACTACTGTCAAAGTTGTTTGTTGTTTTTGCAACGTGAGCGATATATCAACCTGACCATCCCATCCTGAACGATTAACCCAAGCATCATTTTCAGGCAATTTTTATCTTAGTCAACATTAAAACAAAAGGAACTTTCTTTGTACATGTTTTTAATGAACGTTCTGTTGTCTTAATCTCAGATCAGAATAACTTTTCATGGCTCTACGTGTTTTTGGGACATCACTATTTGCATTTGCGTTTCAGTCTCTCCCATCTATCCACCTGGCTCCATTCTTCTAGATAAGGTTGACTTGTCACAATCTGATCAGACAAATCAAGTTCTGTCCTTGAGATATAGAATATAGAAATTTGTGGGTTATGAACCTTTTTTGTATTTATTTTTGTATTATTTGTATTTGAGGTGAGACGGGACAAAGTTTTAGCTGCGCTAATATTTTTATACCTAACACCATGTCAACACCGGACGTGACCGGCGCGACACATGGCTTGTTCTAATGGGATTGTCGTGCAAAATAAAAAAATTATAATGGGTTCTAATGCACTCTATTGTCTTTTGTCACATCGTGCCGTGCCGCGTCCGGTGTAGACACGGTGTAAGAGATTAACTCTTAAAAATAAAGGTGCTTAAAGGGTTTCTTCTTTGTTAAACTTTCTTTATGGAACAAAGCCCAACAAAGAAACCATTCATTTTTTAAGAGTTATTTGCAAAGACTTCTTCAATGTGAATAAACTTCTACTTGTGTGTTTTGCTTTTATCAGTAGATTTGGGTGTAGCTTGCAGGTAGTTTAAACCGTTATTGCTTTTCAGGTAGCGCTGTCATACGAGCCGATAAAGACCTTGAATGCCTGGAACATTCATAGACAATCTAAACCAAACTGAATATCCACCGTATCTCTCCATGAGACAGTTAAAAGCTTAGCTAACAGCCCCATTCAGAAGCCCGGGCTCGAGCTTGGCCCTGAATGGGCTTTTGGTTAGAAGGCACAGATTTTATCTGGCTTCCCTGATGATGTTTGTTAGTTTGCTTTTGCCCTTTTCCCACCAGGGGAACTTGTAAGCTTTGGGAAGCAAGCTGCATGTAGACGGTTCTTACAGGGGCACGATCCAGGAAGGAGCTTTTATACTCATTGACTGTCGCCATAGTCACCGATGTTTGTTAGAGGTCTTGGTGCCAATGTATTTTGAATTAATTTAGCCGTGTCCATGGCGACACGTTTTTGTTACTATGGCAATAGCAGACAGGAATTATATGTTTCTGACCAATCAGATTCCAATGGGCCACAGAGGAACTTGTAAATCTAAATGCATGTTCGTCTCTCTTCATACTTCAGGTGGCCAGAAGTTCTGATCATGGTTTTTCTGTGTTTGCCGTAAAACTATTTGCAGAAATTGACATATCATAACTATTATTTTGTTAAATATGACAAAATAATGAAACATTTACACATTTACAAACTCTACTTGGTTTTCAACCCAGCATTGGGTCAAAAAGGGACAATCCCAGCCATTGGGTTACATTAACCCACACAATGTTTTATTTTATTTTTAACACAGAATTTTGAGTCAAAACAACCCAGCACAGGTTTATTTACAACCCAATAGTTGGGTCAAAAAGAATCCAGCAATTTGGCAAGATTCTTTCATTCAAAACAACTACAGGTCATTTAAAAATTACAGGTAATTTTTCTTTTTCTTCAGCACCGAAACGAAAATTCTTGGCCGAAGCCGAACATGATGTGAAACACTTGGCCGAAGGCCGAATAATACCGAACACTGAACATGGTTTTTTGCATTTCTTCTATTTATTAAGCCATTTTTTTTCACTATTGCACAAACTGAATAGTCAAAATGTGCTTTTTATAATTTGTCTGGCTTTTCAATAAAATACAATACAACTTAATATAAAATTGAGCAAAACAAAGTAAATTCAAACAAAAAATTGAGCCCTCTCCCTTCATGAATAGCCTATATTAATTGGGCCTATAACTGACTGCTAAAAGAATGTAATATAAGTTACTCTGTACCCCTACAACAAAACAGTTAATTAAAAACTGTCATTCCACATTAGGCCTATAAGATAAAAATACGAATAAACTAAAACTGTTGGATTATTATAGTCTACATTGCAAAATGATTTGAGAAAAAAAACATCCAATGCAAGCAATACTGACTGATGCTGACTGACAACCATTTCAGTTAACTTCTCTCCTCCAAACTCTGCCCACAAAGCTGACTGTTCTCTCAGAAGGTGCACAGAACATACTTTGACAAGTTGTTTAGTACAGGGAACTGTGTGCACACGACCACTGTATGATGTCAAAGGATGTCGCGAGCGGCGGGGCTACTGTCAGACAGCCCGCTTCCGTCTGAAGTAAAGTTACCGACCGGTAAAGACGCTTTCATTCGGAAATTTACTTCCGTGCGGCAAGTCCCGTGCTGTGTCTTTCTCTGACACTTTAAAATGCTCCACACACGCACGCACGCACACACGCGCACACACACACACTGCCAAAATGTTTGCGGAAGTCAGGGGCGGATTTAGTGATTTGGGGGCCCTAGGCCAATCCATGTATGGGGGCCCCAACTATGCACCATTTTACTTTACTGCAACCCTTATTTTTCTTCCTCAAAGCACACAACTTTTCACCCCCAGTCAAAGTGACAGGGGAAAACTAAGCTTAATAAACACAGATTCTGACTAATTAAAAAATATATAATAATGAATTCCCAAATGAAAAACATGGGATACGTGTCTTAACAAAACACTTATATTAAAGTTCTAAAAAACATGATGAAATGAAAACTAATAAGTTATATAAAGCATTAAATTTATTCAATCAAAAAGAAAAGTTGAAAATTTTAACATAAGCCTTTTTTCTAAGACTTTTTAGCCCATAAGTAACCAGTCTAACTAAATGAGCAAAGCTCATTCACACCCTACTTTCTCTTGTAGTTCACTGAGCTTTGAACGATTCGCTGATCTCTTACATTCTGTGTAAACGAATTGGTTCAAATGAGTCATTTGTTTGCGAGTCGTTCTGATCATAATGTGCGTTCATACTGGCGAACTCGCTGTGTAGAGAATAACGCTGATTCAACGAGCCAACTTCACAGCTAAAAACATTATAATGATGTACAGCAAGTTAATTTAGGAAATCTTTTCAAGAAATTCAAGAAAATGTAAATTGAACATAAAACTCCTGAACAGCCATGAAACACAGCTAATACAGCTCCTAACAGGCTATAGCTCTTTTACTGAACTCTTCAGCGTCTCACTGCTGGTAACGAAACAGCAAGAGAGATGCGCTACTGCTGTAGGAACAGCGGTGGAGTTTGTGTGGGGAAAAAGCAGAGACTTTGGCAACAATCTTTTGTAAATCGTCTTTTTTCCTCTCCGCTGGTGTAGCTGCGTTCTTTGTTGTTTTATTTCCCTGCGACTTTTACTTAGTTTTGCCAATGACACTCTCGCTGTGGGCAGTTCTACTAATTCCGCCGCTGCGTTAACTTTCTCTAGCTGGTGTCGAACTCGTCTCGCGCATATACGGTGCTAACGGAATGGTCCACTCTAATCTATAATGGGGGGAGTGCCTTCGTACAGATGTAATAACCTAAAACGTTAACAGGGATATCCCGACTATTTTGATGATTACTTGGGGCTCTACGTGGCTGCTGACATGGCTTATTGGTTAAGTCCACACCTTCCTTTTGGGGGCCCCTGGTAGCTCGGGGCCCCAGGTGATTGCCTACCTTTGCCTAATGGTAAGTCTGCCCCTGGCGGCAGTAATAAAGCGCACACGTTTCTACCTCTCCCTCTCCCTCTCCCTCTCCCTTTATCATCTCTCTCTCTCTCTCCCTCTCTCTCTCTCTCTCTCTCCTCTCTCTCTCTCTCTCTCTCTCTCTCTCTTTCTCTCTCTTCTCTCTCTCTCTCTCTCTCTCTCTCTCTCTCTCTCTCTCTTCTCTTCTCTCTGCTCTCTCTCTCTCTCTCTCTCTCTCTCTCTCTCTCTCTCTCTCTCTCTCTCTCTCTCTCTCTCTCTCTCTCTCTCTCTCTCTCTCTCTCTCTCTCTCTCTCTCTCTCTCTCTCTCTCTCTCTCTCTCTCTCTCTCTCTCTCTCTCTCTCTCTCTCTCTCTCTCTCTCTCTCTCTCTCTCTCTCTCTCTCTCTCTCTCTCTCTCTCTCTCTCTCTCTCTCCTCTCTCTCTCCCTCTCCCTCTTCTCCTCTCCCCTCTCTCTCTCTTTTCTCTCCTCTCTCTTCTCTCTCCCTCTCCCTCTTCTCCCTCCCTCTCTCTCCCTATATCTCCCTTCCCTCTATCTCCCTCTCCCCCTCTCTCCTCATCGTCTCCCCCCCCCTCAACTCTCTCTCATTTCCTCTCCACCCCCCCTCTCCTCTTCCCTCTCCCTGCTATCTTCTCTCTCTCTCTCTCCCTCTCCCTCTCCCTCTCTTCTCTTTATCCTCCCCCTCTCTCTCTCTCTCCCACCCCTCTCTCATCTCTTCTCCCACTAATCGTCTCTCGCCTCTCGCCTCTCTCTCCCTCCTCTCTCTCTCTCTTTATCTCCCCCTCTCTCTCTCTCTCTCTCTCTCTCTCTCTCTCTCTCTCTCTCTCTCTCTCTCTCTCTCTCTCTCTCTCTCTCTCTCTCTCTCTCTCTCTCTCTCTCTCTCTCTCTCTCTCTCTCTCTCTCTCTCTCTCTCCCTCTATCTCCCTCTCTCTCCCTCTCTCTCCCCCTCTCTCTCTCTTTCTCTTTCTCTGCGCTGGTTGCTGCTTGATCGTATCACGAGTCATGTTCGGTAAAATTTATTCGGACACTTAACATATTCGGCCGAACACATTTTGCAATTTTTAAACCCCTTTAGATTTTCACACTAAAAGTAGTGCAGCAAATGTGCTTCTGGTCATCGTAACTTCCAGGCCCGGTTCAGATGAGTCTGTTCTAAACACCATTAGAAACAGTGCCAGTTTCAACGTTTAACTCGGCAGCTATTTATCTCTTTCCACTTGCGTGCCATGAACGCTTATTCTGAGCAACATATCAGGAGATATTGTTGAAGCAAATTCTATTTGCTCTGCCGTTCTGTCATTACATCTAGGTGCCAAAACATCTGGAAAATTAAGATTAGATTGTTTGAGGTTCAGCCCAAACCCCCTAATTTTGTTTGGTCCGCTTCTGAAATTTATACAGCTTTGAGAGCGAATGCAAAAGTTCATCAGTAGCATATCCTGCATGATTTATGGCATGTAAAGGATAATCCTCTCCATCTGAGTTTACTACCCTTTCAGACTCTGCCCTAATACTAAAATCTGACTTTGAAGTAATCCTCACCTCAGACGAAATGGGATCGTATTGGCATGCCGTGCTGGAAAATCTGACAAATGTTCGGCCTTCTTGTGACTTGGGAAGCAACATTTGTCTGTCAATCCTGCGTTGGAAGGAAGACTGTGATAAAATGTAATGCTCTGGCTTGAGTAATTGACTATTATCTAAATGCAATGGCACTTACATTACTGAAGTCATTCCAACATTATATTCTTATTAGTTACTCTGTCCCAGAGACTTTAGGAATGAACAAAGAAGGCCTAACAAGGACACAAATTTAAAATGAATTGTTTCAAATGAGCCATTCTACATTTGACAGACACTTTTATCCAAAGCGACTTACATTGCATTATCCTATACATTTGTTTCTAAGTATGTGCAATCCCCTGGGATCGAACCCACAACCTTGGCGTTGTTAGCACCATGCTGTTACCACTGAGCTACAGCTTTCTATTCTATTCCCAAACCTAGTAAGCTCCCTTTGTAGGTGGCATTTTAAGTGCACTCCATATGTGAGGGCCATTCCAAAAGGTATTCGACTTATTTTTGGAACCTACTAAGATACTTTCTTTTCGCCAGGTAGAAAGAAGCATTGCAAATCCCATAATGCATTGTGGCATACTCTTTGAAAGTTAATACAGTACACTATCTGTCAAAAGTTTAGGATCACTTACTCATTCTTTATTTATGTTTTTCCACATTTTAGAATAGTAAATCATTTAAAAAAATGGAATAACGACTAAGCGCATTCAAAGTAAATGAACTTTGTTATATTTTAGCCTCTTTAAAGTAGCCACCCTTCATATAAAAAAATCTAAACCGTGCACTTGCTATTTTATCATCCAGCTTCTTAAGGTCTCGGCCTGGGAAGCTTTTTTATACAAAATCAAAGGAATTTCCATAGATGGTGGAAAAAAAACATTTGGGCACGGTTTCACAGACAAGGCTTATCTTAAACCAGGACAATGCTTTAGTTAAATTACGATTTTTAAGTCGCTTTTATTAAAATGCCTTAGATAAAAATATTATTGGTGTGCAACTTGAGACAAAACAATGGCAATGACATATTTTAAGATGTGACAGGGCAATTTATTTTCAGTTAAGACTAGTCGTAAGCCTTGTCTGTGAAACTGGGCATTATTTTTCTAATAAAATAAATTCATGTTTATATAATATAAATAATATAAACAATGTTTAATATGTATAAAAATAGTCCATAATATTAACAGCTTCAGATTGAAAGATTTTTATAATTTCTATAATTTTTATTGACCGGTAGGCTAATATACATAACAAACTGCAGATATCGGCAATTGATTAAATACTGTAAATAATTGGTAAAAAACTTTTTAAGAATTATATCACACAAATTCATGTGTTTTTTATTGTATTGTACTCTCACACACCACGTCATCAGTTGTGAGCATTTTTAATAGAAAGTTATATAGAAAGTGCATGACACATTGATATAGAGCATTACTAATGAGTCACTTTTTTGGCTTCCATTTCATGTAGGCCGTAGGCAATAGGGATGTAACGATTCACTCAGCTCACGATGCGATGCGATTCACGATTCTGATCTCACGATGCGATTTATTCACGATTTACTCACGATTTATTTTTACAAAATGAGTTGAAACAAATTAGAAATGAACAACTTCCCTTGCATTATTTGTTAAATGCTTCACGTTTCTTTGTATAATTAAATAATGTTTTATTTCAAATAACAAAACTAAACTGCAATTTTATAACAAATTAATAATAGAAAAAGTCTCTTTAATATAAACAAACTAATACTGTCTGAGCTTTTCTTGGATTTTTTTGCATTTAAGAAATATCAGCATGTCCACGTTTAGGTTTGCAGTGAAAATAGCGGCCCCTGCTGTTCAAAAAATGTATTGCGATTCAGTTCACACCTCAACCGATTTGAATCGTCACTCATTATAACCGATTTTCAACCGGCTCACGGTGAATCGTTACATCCCTAGTAGGCAACAATGCAGGTTTTGGAACAGAATCTATAGAATCTAACTTCTGCACGTCTTTGCAGAACTCTGTATTCCTCAGCCACGGCTTGTAAATCCTACAGCGTACGAGAAGCTTTACAAATCCTAAAGAGTTGTGTACAAAGCATCAATTTGCAACCGTGTGCAATCAAAACATCCCACCAAATAAACACGGCCCATGTGGCCCCATGTGGCCACAGCTCATGTGTGGGTCATGGGACTGAGTCAGGACTGCTTCAGTATGCTTGGATTGTCATGGGTTGTTTAAAGCGCATCTGTTCTCCTTCAAAGCTGAGCTGTTGCGAAAGATTTATGTTGCAGGTCTCACATTAGCTAAGCTTGTGATGGGTTGCCATGGAGATTCCAATTAGTGGTTACACATCATCCTGCCTGAGATATGGTAAGATAATGGATTTTCTCCACGGTGAAATCCCGTCAGGGGCTTGTGTTTCTGTCCAAGTATTACTGCATTTTTAAAAAGCTAGTTTCAGAATAAATGTGTCCACTGCATGTAATTGTACGCATGCAACGATGATATCAGTGCAGTGCCCAGCCGAGCCAAACTCGAGAGCAATTTATCATTGTGTTCCTTTTTCTGACTTTTTAAACTTATTTTCTCACACCAGTAGCCCTTAAAGGGATAGTTCACCCAAAAGACGCGTTTCAAAATATCTTCTTTTGTCTTGTGCAGAAGAAATATGTTCAGAACCGCAGAAGGTTAAAGAATTGCTAGATAGAAAATAGCTATCACAATTTAGTTTGCAAATAAATAAAATAGACCATGAATTTATGTTATTTTAATAGTTCTTTATTAAATGTTTGTTCAGTTGTTTTGGGGGTGACAGGGTGTTGCTGTGGGGTTGCAAAGGTGATGGTTTCTATTGCATTGCTGCTGTAGTTGTGATTGCCCACACAAACAAAATATTGTTGTATATTTTTAGTATTTACTGCGGTAAACTGTAGTCAAATTCTTAGATACTATAGTGATTTTGAACCTTACCATAGTAAATATTACTAAAGTATACACACAAAACAATGTTGGGTTATTTCAACCCATCGTTGGGTCAAATATGGACAAACCCAACAGTTGGGTTAAATTAATCCAGAATACCGTATGGTTATATTTAATTTAACAATGGGTTAATACAGCCCATAATAGATTTATTTTATAACCCAACAGTTGGGTTTGTCCATTTTTGACTCAATGATGGGTTGAAATAACCTAACATTTTTTTTGAGTGTACCACAGTAAGTTAATTAATTCAGTTAAGTAATACAGAATACTATAGTCTATTTTAACCAAGTGTAGTTACTACTATAATATACTACAATTTGCTACAGTTTAGTATAGTGAATATTAAAGTATACTACAGTTTTTATTGATATTGGTGTCTGTGAAAGGGTTCATAATGGTTGTAGATGGTTGCATATTGGCCAGTGTGCTTCAGGGCTGAACGTTAACTCTTTTTGCTCATAGCACTGGTGCGAGGTTTAAAGTTTTGTAGCACAGGCCAAAACGTTGTAGCACAAGTATAATACATACAGTATGTTGTCATTATTAAAAAAATATGCGAGGGCAGTTTATCACATGAATAGGGTAACTGACAAATGACATTAATGTTACACACAGATGGATAAATTGGGGCCATACAATTTTTAGTTGACCTATTTTTTTCTAAGTTCTGTGTTTTTCATTTTTACTATACAATAGTGGTATGTTTGTCCACATAAATTACTGTAGTATACTATAGTATTTACTATAGTAAGCTACTGTAAAATTCCTAGATACTATAGTGATTTTGAACCTTACTATTGTATACTACAGTCTTTACTACAGTTTATCAATTTACTACAAGGGTACTACAATTGTCTCTAGCAAATACTATAGTACACTACAGTATTTTGTTTCATCTGAGTGTTCAGGTTAACGGGACTTTTATTTTGACGGGTCGTCGGGAAGAGGCTTGAGTTTTAGTGTGCATTTCACGATAGCTTTGAAATACTCTGAAAGTTTATTTCACGTCACGAGCAACTCTGGAGATGAAGTTCATGTGTTCATATCCTCATACAGTGCAGACACAGACAAATCCACAAGTGTCACGCGTGCATCACGTTAAACTTTGGAGTTCATTCACTCAGACAAGCAGAACAGCCAGATGACATATTTAAAAAACAGGATTCCACGTCCGCGAGTCCGCATCTAGTTATATGGACTCAATGCAGCTGGAAAACTCGCAAAATAGACGAAGTAAGTAAAATATCAGTGCGCCATTGATTAATGTTGCACACAAACAAGCACAATGAGAAACGCACTTCACACAAACACGCAGCTCTGTCTAATGCCCCTGACGAACTGTATCGCACACATGCTACCCTGGCTAATTTATTCTTAGACCGATTTTTGTTACATATATGTCGCACTGTACAGCTCTGTTTCTGGTTTATGGAAATGGTTCGTTTTCAATTGTTTGTTTACTTCATCATCCAATGGGGGGAACTTTTGATCACTTCTGAAATTAAATGGTAGAGCCACAGAATTTGAGGTGTTCCTTATGCCCGAAGCAGTGTGGGGTGTAACTAGTTAAGTTTCAGATTCAGTGTATGTTGCTGTGAGAAGAGAAGGTTCACACAGTTCAAGAGAGAGTGATTGACAGCATGATGCGATCGATCGTTTCCACCCAACAATAGAATATACAGTTTTAGGTATGACGTGATGTGTTTATTGAGCTTTAGTTCATTTAACTTATCTTTACTACAACCTTTTGAAGTCGAATCTCACTATTATATTTTATATTTACAAAAATACTGTAGGTATATTTTAGGAGCTGTTTGATTTGGGGTAAGTTTTACTTTTTGATAATATTTGTTTTTCTGAGGGTCTAGACTACATGCAGATACTATCACTTGACGCAAAAAACAGCGGTGGATGGCGTTATGGATATATCGTCATTTTTATCGCTATCGCAAGAAATACCAGGAATTACCGTGATATAGTTTTAGGGCCATATCGCCCATCCCTACAATCTATATATTTTTCTGTTAAAATTTGTTAGATAAATAGTTAATAGGATAATATAAAGAAAACAACTTGTTTCTAAACCTAAATAGTTGGCAACAACAGGGCAGTGTTGGCTTGCTCACCGGGAGACTGCATTTATTTATTTATTTAATTATTTTATTTATTTATTTATTTATTAGAATGATCTTACTTGGTCTATAAACACCATGCACTGTGCTGTATTTTACCTTTCTGTGTTTTTCTGTTTTTATTATTTGCTCCTGTAAAGCTGCTTTGGAACAATGCACATTGTGAAAAGCGCTACTATATAAATAAAATTGAATTGAATTGAATTGAACAATTTTACTTCGAGTTCGAAAATAGAAACTGTAGTGAGGAAAAACTCACTAGAAAGATTAATATATAAACAATTCTGGAAACTAACTGTGGACTTTTAATGTGTTTTGATTAATCTTTTTTCCTATAAAATTTCTGGGGGACCCCTTGCAACCTTCTGGAGGCCCCCTGGGGAGTCCCCGGACCCCAGTTTGAAAACCCCCGCTTTAATGCATAGTTTGTAATACTTTGGTCAGTTAATAATACTACTTTATGTAGTTTTATATTATTTATTTGAATGAATTAAAAGAGCCGTTTCATGTCTATCCTTGAATCACTTAACTAACCAAGGTTGATATAGGATATAGAAAGTAATTAATAATAAGTAATTTTGGAGAGAGTAATTTGTACAGTAATCTAATTACACTATTTAATATGTAATTAGTAACTAGTAATTAATTACTTTTTCAGAATAACTTGCCCAACACTGGTCAGAAGTATAAGCATTGCAGTATTAGGTTAACATTTCAAATCACAAACGTACTACAGTATGTAGATAAAACAATTATTATGCTTACAGTGTTTTGTATACGAAGCAATACACATGCTTTGCTATTTAACAGAAGCTAAAGTGGTTTGCAGTTGACCAGTTGCATTGTTGGTAAACTCAGGGATTAAGTGCCTTGATCAATAGCACAACCGGAAGAATTGTGTTGTCAGTAAGTGTAGACTTTGCTTCATCCCTAATTCGATTTGACAGAAACCTTTTTGTTGTTTAACTTTTTCTCTATATACACCCCCAAAGGCAACACCTTTTTTCTACTGGCCTACATTCTTCATACATGATTAAACCTTTGGACCATCTACTTGGTTCATTTGTCTCCGTTGTCCCAGGGCTCTTTCAATTGACAAATACGCTTTGGAAGCGAAAACAGAATGCGTTGTGACCATCAGAAACATTACTCAAAAAGCCTTTCTAATATTACCAGTTTCACTTGGCATTCCAGACTCTTGCCCTAGTTCTTCTTATTAGCTGGGTTCACGCAACAACCATGTGTCTTTGTGTATTAAACTGGTGTCGGTGTATCCACATGTCAGCACCCTGGACATCAGCGAGCGTTAGTCGAGCCTCACGACCGACCCCAACATGTGACCATTAACCCCAGCATCACATAACCTTGCAGTTATTTAAAAGGTCATGACAGGGAGCCCCTAATGCTGTTTGCCACTCCTGACCCCTCACCTCGCAAGACACTTGCACAATCTTATAATAAACAGTAGGGCCTGTGCAGCTGGTTGGATGTGAGACATCTGCTTCTAAAGGTTGGCAATTGGTTTGTGGATTGTAGATTTTAAGAGGCTGTTGGAATTCATTAACAGAGCTGAATGCATTTATTGTGTTTTGTGAGCAGCAGTGCTGGAGAATGACTCACTAACAGTAGTAAAGGTACTAATGAACATTTTGATGTAGTGTGACAGTCGTTCAGCTGTTTTCAAAAACCATCATCCACAGTGCTTCAATTTCTGCATGGCATTTTCCGCCGCCTTAATTATTTTATCAGAATATTTTCTAGTGCTTTTTGTTCGCATTTTTGCAAATGTACTTGTTAAAGTTTGTTTGATATTTAAATACTATCCTATAGGCTTTCATTGCGCTGCTAATGCAATGCTCTACCAGTTAAGCTGCAGGAACACATTGCTGTATCTGTTTTTGTGGCAGAGAAAATCTGCTCCTATTTTATTATTTATCTGATATTTATAGAAACAGTATAAATGAAAAATTGTGACCCTGTTTGTGAAGTCCAGGCAAACGTCACGTAACCATATTATAAGATGGGAAACATCGAAGTAGTCATTGGCATACAAATGACGAACTTAAATCATGTGTTCTTGTTACTGTAAATAATTATGATGCTTATTATGATGTGAATTTTGAAGTACTTTACAGTACTCAATTGTTTTGCAAAAAACTATTTTATTTGTGTGTTTTGGTACAATTTGGCTTTTGCCCGGTTCAGGGGTGGGGCTGCAGTATTGCATTTTTTCTAATAATTGAATATCTTTTGTACGATTCACATTGTACAAATTTTTTATTATGATTTGGAGCGGGGTTTGGGTGGTTCCTTATCGTTGATTTGCCACTTCGTAAAACTTGAGCTTTTTAGCAAAATTTGCCTTTGCGGCTGTGATTTTGGGGTTTGGGGTGGGGTAAGGTGTTGGTTAGCCACCTCCTAAAATATGTATGACTTCCTTTGATATACGAGGTTATGAATATATAAATGGATATACAGGTGCAGTCTGTGTATTGAAAGTGACACAAAAAATTGTGCTGACTGACACGAAAATAGGGGGAAATTCATGTCCATGAACATGAATCAATAGATAGAAGACTGGGTTTGAATTAGCTATCACGTAAAATAGTTCCAATAGATAGAATTCCTGTAAGATCAGGTTGATCTTACTCAGTCAACATTAAAGATATCAAGGTTATATTTTCACAGAATGTTCTTTATATAGAATGATTGTTTGTAGAAAACTGTCAATTACTGCTGTTTTTTTTCAGAGTGCTTGAGCGCCTTTGACTGGTGAATAGCAGGTTGCAGTTATAGTTTCGGAGTATCTTCCCCATTTCTTCAAACGATCCGAGCAGCGCTTGCGTAAGGTGATTACTCCCGCAAACTCTCCATAATGGAGGTTTTCTCCATCTTGATTTGCTTAGCTTCTTCTCGCTTATGAACGCCGAAACGGCTCATGGAAATAAACACATTGGTCAATACAATATCAAGTGCCCGTTGCTCGGAGAGATACAGCAAAGCTTGGCTCTGATGAGAAGCAGATTCAGTTTCTGACAGCTCTAAATAATCTCTGGCATCATTGACTGAGAGCAGAAGGGGGTGGTTGAACTTTGTCACTTCAATGCTGTATCTGGCCATTGATGTTTTGGCAGTGCAGCAGATCTGCCGAGGGCTGATGTTTGTGGTCTGATATCTTCTCACATAAACATCTGACTTTGTTTGTAACCGTGATCCTCCTCAGCAGATTCCACCTAATAAGGAAAGAGTGTGTAATTGAATAACTGCGTGGTTATTAGATGACATCAGATGTCACCATATGGAGTAGGATCCAAAAGTCAGAAACAACATATTTTTTCTTCTTCACTATTGAGTTTTAATTCATACCATTTAGTCTTGAAGACCAGCTGATGCAGTGTCAAGGTTGTGGGTTCAAAAGAACAAATGAAATATCGTCGCTGTCGGGCGGAAACCTCCTATGTCCAAATTTGGTCAATTTCATATTTTTTGACAAATCGATGCTATTGTCAGTCCCCATGTGGGTCTGTTATTTTTACAAATTATTAACCAATCTAAAGTGTAAAAATAGCTTGAGAGCAAATCTCTTAACTCCATTGGACACTTCAACTGTCTGAGAAGTCTCGTAACTCCACCTCTTCTTCACTCCGCGGGAGCTTCTTGGCATTACGTCTCCTGATTGAAAGTTTTTTAGACAATAACAAGTGAAAATAGTTAGGTTAGATACATTTGAGTAGGTCTGTTTTGTTAAAAATCGATAGCTGTAATGCTTCGGTGCAGAAGGAAGCCTGTGAGCCACGAAGGTAAGTTTGCGAGCAGATTCGGCTAATTTCTGCCTATTAGACAGCCTAGTCAGCTCATCGTTTTTTGTATTACATCACTTATAGTTCTTAAACCTTTAAAATAGAGTTTAGGAAGATGTATGTAACCACAATTATTAGCTTTCATTAGCTCTTAAAGCCTCGTCTCTTGTCAAAAGACTCAACGCGACCGCAGATTTTGATGAACACTGCTGGCAGCAGCGACGTCTGTGTCCGTACCATTCTTATCAATGACAGCGTAATCTCGTATCTCCCTGCTCCCAAGTCATAAACCTTGTATCTCCGATTAAACATGGTTTTGGGGAAATGTTGTGTTAATGTTGGTACACAACAGTATATGATAGCAATATAAGGTATAATACCAACTTTAATGATACAATGTTTAATAACTCAAAAAATATGCAGTTTTTTTAATTTCCTGAAAAATAATGGTTTTGGAGATGCGAGTATTCCGCCCGACAGCGACGATATGTTCCTTGAATGCCCTGTTTTATTCGATCAAAATAAGATTATTTGATATTGTTTATATACAAACCCGATTCCAAAAAAGTTGGGACACTGTACAAATTGTGAATAAAAACAGAATGCAATGATGTGGAAGTTTCAAATTTCAATATTTTATTCAGAATACAACATAGATGACATATCAAATGTTTAAACTGAGAGAATGTATCATTTTAAGGGAAAAATAAGTTGATTTTAAATTTCATGGCATCAACACATCTCAAAAAAGTTGGGACAAGGCCATGTTTACCACTGTGTGGCATCCCCTCTTCTTTTTATAACAGTCTGCAAACGTCTGGGGACTGAGGAGACAAGTTGCTCAAGTTTAGGAATAGGAATGTTGTCCCATTCTTGTCTAATACAGGCTTCTAGTTGCTCGACTGTCTTAGGTCTTCTTTGTCGCATCTTCCTCTTTATGATGCGCCAAATGTTTTCTATGGGTGAAAGATCTGGACTGCAGGCTGGCCATTTCAGTACCCGGATCCTTCTTCTACGCAGCCATGATGTTGTAATTGATGCAGTATGTGGTCTGGCATTGTCATGTTGGAAAATGCAAGGTCTTCCCTGAAAGAGACGACGTCTGGATGGGAGCATATGTTGTTCTAGAACTTGGATATACCTTTCAGCATTGATGGTGCCTTTCCAGATGTGTAAGCTGCCCATGCCACACGCACTCATGCAACCCCATACCATCAGAGATGCAGGCTTCTGAACTGAGCGCTGATAACAACTTGGGTTGTCCTTGTCCTCTTTAGTCCGGATGACATGGCGTCCCAGTTTTCCAAAAAGAACTTCAAATTTTGATTCGTCTGACCACAGAACAGTTTTCCACTTTGCCACAGTCCATTTTAAATGAGCCTTGGCCCAGAGAAAACGCCTGCGCTTCTGGATCATGTTTAGATATGGCTTCTTTTTTGACCTATAGAGTTTTAGCCGGCAACGGCGAATGGCACGGTGGATTGTGTTCACCGACAATGTTTTCTGGAAGTATTCCTGAGCCCATGTTGTGATTTCCATTACAGTAGCATTCCTGTATGTGATGCAGTGCCGTCTAAGGGCCCGAAGATCACGGGCATCCAGTATGGTTTTCCGGCCTTGACCCTTACGCACAGAGATTGTTCCAGATTCTCTGAATCTTTGGATGATATTATGCACTGTAGATGATGATAACTTCAAACTCTTTGCAATTTTTCTCTGAGAAACTCCTTTCTGATATTGCTCCACTATTTTTCGCCGCAGCATTGGGGGAATTGGTGATCCTCTGCCCATCTTGACTTCTGAGAGACACTGCCACTCTGAGAGGCTCTTTTTATACCCAATCATGTTGCCAATTGACCTAATAAGTTGCAAATTGGTCCTCCAGCTGTTCCTTATATGTACAGTTAACTTTTCCGGCCTCTTATTGCTACCTGTCCCAACTTTTTTGGAATGTGTAGCTCTCATGAAATCCAAAATGAGCCAATATTTGGCATGACATTTCAAAATGTCTAACTTTCAACATTTAATATGTTATCTATATTCTATTGTGAATAAAATATAAGTTTATGAGATTCGTAAATTATTGCATTCCTTTTTTATTCACAATTTGTACAGTGTCCCAACTTTTTTGGAATCGGGTTTGTATGCAAATAATTATAGCCTGTATGATCTATATTATACAACATTGATTATTTTTTCTCTTTAGGCACTGGCTCATGGGTCGTTTTAATGTGTTGTTGTTGTGATGCTCGACAGTTTTCTGTTAAAAAGGCATTATGGATGAACGTTTCAACTTGAGGGGCTCGATGGGAAACAGGCCATAACGTGGTGAGATGCGTCATGGGCAAAAGCGCTGAGTCTCTTCTTTTCGCCTTCAAAGTGTGAAGGATCAGAGATATTCTGACGGCAAAGTGAGTCAGCAGAAAATTAAAGCCGACCGCAGCGGTTCTCGGTCACATCTTACAAGTGATTTTCATTTATTTGAGCAAAAGCAGCCTTTGCAGACTGGGACGCACCGTGTCTCTAAAAGATCTGACAGACACTAGCAAATATTAGACATTTGGGTTCAGTTCTTAGTTTATTTTCAAAAAACCTTGCAGAATTTTTATTTACGGATTTAATAAAGTGGCTTGACAAACATGGGATTTATGGGGTGTATTTGCATTTGAAGCAGGAAGTTGGGTTGGGAATGCCACTTTTTTGCTTTGTTGGCCTTTAGTGTGTCACATAACTTGTCACTATTGCTAGTCATTGCCCCCACCCCAAAACTTGATTTTCTTATTTTAGAGCATTTTATTGAACAAAAATAAAGGTGCTTCACGATGCCATGAACCTTTTTTTGTCTAAATGGTTCAATAAAGAAGCTTTAATATCCGAAGAACCTTTTTGTTTCACACAAGGTTGCAGTGTTGGATTGCTCACCGGGAGACTGCATTTATTTATTTATTTATTAGATATTATTTATTATAATGATCTTGCTTGGTCTATAAACACCATGCACTGCGCTGTGTTTTACCTTTCTGTGTTTTTCTTATTTGCTCCTGTAAAGCTGCTTTGGAACAATGCACATTGTGAAAAGCGCTATATAAATAAAATTTCATTGAATCGAATTGAAAAGGTTATCTGTGGGGAAAAGGTTCTTCAGATTATGAAAAGGTAAGAAAGAGACGGTTCTTTAAAGAACCTTTGACTGAATGGTTCTTTAAAGAACCTTTGACTGAATGGTTCTTTGTGGAACCAAAAATTGTTCTTTTATTGGATTGATGTGAAGAGCCTTTAAAGCACCTTTGTTTTTAAAAGTGTATGGTATGCCCACGAATACATCCCTCTTAGTCTTAGTACAGTATGAAAATTTAACAATTCAGATTCATTACTATAGTGCATTACTCAGTTTTGCATTTTTGCAAAGCACATTTATAGTAAAATATATTAGGCTAGTACAGGCAGGCAGAAACAAGAATTCATAGCAAACAGGGGGAAAAAATATATATATACTGTATATACACATATATATTTTAGCTCTGTATACTGTGGGAGGCTTTGTGAGACCAGTTTTATTGCACTTATGCTTTCCATTGTTTACCTCATTTGTAAGTCGCTTTGGATAAAAGCGTCAGCTAAATGTCTAATATATACACATGCAAATATATACACACACACACACAAACATGTACACGTGCACGCGCACGCACACCTACATCTACACGCACACACATACGCATGCACGCACGGACGTACACACACACACACACACACACACACACACACACACACACACACACACACACGCACACACACACACATATATATATATATATATATATATACTGTATATTGTTGCCTTGGAATAAGGAAATATTGATCTTCAAAGTTTTTGCATTCCATTTAACTTTATAGAATTTTTTTTTAAATAAAAATAAGTCTCAAAATGTAAAGAACGTAAAGAAAAAACATGTATATAAGTTGTCACAGAATTAACAATAATGTGAAAAACTCAATTTTGACCAAAAAAATTGACAAAAATGTCAGATAGAACTTTATAATTGCAAGGCGCCAATATGTGCATTAGCAATATTACTATTAAAGCGACAACGAGCAACTTTTTGACCTTAAAATAATGTCTCTAAAATTATTTTAGTGGTAGGTCAACTTTTAACTGGACGAATTTTACTGCCGTTGCTTCCTGAGCAGCCTCCTATCGGCTGAAATTGCACTTGTAACTTTGGTGTTCGGGCCGGTACAAGCCCCGCTTATCCCCTGCTTTACGGCATACGTCACGTTTTACTCGTAGCCTGGGAGAAGTTGGCCAACAGCAGAGCTAACAGTAAGACTAAACGAACCAAAACATCACCATGGCAGAGCCAGCCAAAAAACCAAAGAGGATTTTGTCGGAGGAAGCAAAGAAAAGAAAGCGAGAGAGTGATCGGACATGAGGCCGGTCAAGAATCAATATCGGACGGGCTTACACTTGGTGGCGCGAGCAGCAAAAGGCAACGGGTTGCAAAACAGATGCAGACCTAGCGGTCCTGCTCCTGGATTTGTAAGTGTTATTTGTAAATTTTTTGTTACTGTCCTGTACTTTTGAACGTATTTGTTATTAGTCTGTGTCACTGGCGCAACACCAGTTCGCACTTTATAAGCGTAAGGTAGCTGAGAGATAATATATGGTTGCCGGTGTCGATAGCTAGCATGTTGTCGTGTCTCGTCATGAATGTGTGTAGTGCTTGTAAATAAAGACTAAACAACCACACTAAACGTGTTGTGGTAAAAAGTAGCAGATTATTTTGTTCAGACCAGTAATATCGTTATATACATGTACATGCTATGCGCTGTTTTCATACCGAGTTGACTGTAGTTATTACATATATTACACAAAACACAACGCCTGGTCGCGATTGTGTTTAGTGACTTCCGATATAATAACAAAAGAAAAGTACTATAGGTTACAAAACACATTCAAGTCCATGCGTTGTGTTTCGGGTAAATACAAATGTTCCATGTAGCTAGCACGCTCTGTGCTAACTTCTAACAATCAGCTGCTACCCCCGAATCTACTTTGAGGTTGTAGTATAGCCCTGTAGTACAGCCCATAGTGTTGGCACCCGTGTGGTATGCAATGAAGATGAAACGCTGATTTCAAAAACAGTACAGTTACATATACAGTTTATGAATAACATAATATAACATTTTTTTTTGGCCAAAGTTACCAGAATAAGTTGGTAACCTTGCTTCGAACACGTAGGGTTGACTACTTACGATGCATAAATCTTTGTACTGATATACGAAGAACATATGGTAACACGGACTACTTTACCTGATCGGTGGACATAGTTTGAACGACGTATCTGGGTCCGTCGGCTTAGTAAACAAACTCACGTGCATTGAGCTGCCAGCGACAGTTTTTACGACACTACATAAAGACAATTCCGCTTATCAACCACGTGGGGCAACAGTGAGCAAAAGTTGCTCATTGCCGCTTTAATATAAATGTTTATTATCAGACTGTTATATTCATAGTGCTATTAACCAACTGTGTGTCTAGTTTTTCTACATTTTACTTCTCACTAAAAAACAATGTAGAAAACATAAGCTTACAGGCTATCATGGAGGTTTCTCTCACATTATGTGGTTATTCGCTGATCCAACAATCCTGTTTAGTCATCACTGGATGATTATAAAACTTGCTAAGATTTCCCCTTTTCTGTGGTGGTTTAATTTCAACCCTGACCTTGGGCCATGTAATAGCTTTTCACCATCTGCTTCAGAAAGAATCCTTACACATTCCCAAACACGTGCCACCGATGTGTCGTTCCATTGAAGCGAAGCCTTTTGTGTACCGTATTCTCCAATAGTGAGGTAAGTTAATAATTACAGTATAGCTACATCTCTTACGAGTGAGATGTGCAGACTAAAAAAACAAATAAACTTAAAGGTAGAGGAACTGAGAGACGGGAGTGATGGAGATGGTCAAACCTAAGCCAAGGCCGTCATTGTAACCAAAGCGCAGGGTATGTGGGTGCACTCTACAGGTTCTGGGCAAGCTGCAAGCTCAAACACGTTGGGATATAATCTCTTCCATTGGCAGGACAGTGAGAGAAGCCGTGAAGATAAACAGACACGTCAGTTACTACGCTGGCCAAGTGTGCTTTTTCCACCTCCATTGCGGTTGGCCATGTCCCTGCGTTGGACCTACAGCTACAGCTAAATATGAATGTTGATATGGACGACAATCACGTACTGTATCAGATAAACCTGTTTGGTTGAGACACGCCGACAGCGGGCCAACTTTGAAGGGCCGCTAACACAGAAAGATGCTTTTCGCAGTCAGATGCTGTAGTTAAAACATCTACCAGCAGGGCTAAAAGACCAAGCTAACCATCAAATTAAATTTTTTTTGTTCCCCGTTGTTGGTGGAAAAACATGAAGTCAATGGACATGAAAAATGAATATTGATGTGCACATTCTAAAAAAGGCTGGTTTGTTTTATCCCATGGTTGGGTGAAATATGGACAAACCCAGCCCAACAGTCTTCGACCTAACCATGGGATGAAACAACCCACCATTTTGTTAGTGTAACCCTGTTAAAAAGTTTCATATTAATATGTAGTGATCCACCATCACGGCCAACATAAACCAATCTGAAAATCCATGATGGTCTTTTCAGGGCGGTGGGCGATAATGGAAAGATAACAGCTTTAATTTTGTTAACTTTGGCATTAGAGTATTTTATGTCAATCAGTTAACTCTCCAGAAGGTTTATATGTTGCCCCATGTAATGCTGCTCTGACACGCAGAGGGATCATTTTCAGATATTGTCTGTTTTCCAGGACGTCTCAGGATTAGGTTTCCAAGTCTTGAAGCCGAGATGCCACGCTGAGAAATCACTGTCAATGGTACGAGAACACAAATTCTTTTGTGTCTAAGGTGGTTGGAGGTGATCGCTAGCAGAGGTGCTGATTTACATCCGTATTATTTGTATTCTGTTACACCTTAAACCCAAGCACCTCACATAATACACCTGGCTGCTCTTCCAGTCAACACTGAAGCTTTATTTTGGTGCGTTCTTGAATAATAAATGATGCACTATACTTTAACTAGTTTGTAGACAGACAAAGGCTGCGCTGATTTTATTATTAACCACGTTTTTTGGCCGCAGACAGGAGAAGCGTGGCCGTGATGGCGATTCGACAAGTTCGGTTTGACTCTAGGGTCACGTGAAACCATTCCACCCCTGACTTCATAGATGAAACCGTGGGCAGGAACGGAAACATCAGGGTGTCTTAATGGCGTAACTGGTTTGTGGAAAAAACTCTCTGTGTGTTTTTCTGTATGAGTGTAAAAGCGAATCAGCCTCGTCTTTGTTATTGTTTAAGAAGAGGGAGTGTGTCCATTGTGATGATACAAGGCTTGAATGGTGTTATGTTTAATCATGATGGCAATGAGGGTCCACCCATCCCCTCCCCAAAGACATCATGAGGAGTGGAGACCTTTTCTCCTAGAATTACAAAAGACGTGTTCCTCTGTGATGGAGGAGAAAAGGAGTAAAACTTTAAGTTTAAAGTAAATGATTTGGACAGGATCATGTTTTTTCTTTTTGAATAAGACCTTTAAAATAATTGGGAGCAATGGGTTCACTGATGGACCATTCAGAAAAAAAACAGCAGAGATTTTTAAAACTTTCCAAAGTGCGGCATCATTAGCTTTGGTGCAGGCAAGGCAGAATTCAGACCGTTCAGTAAATGTTTAGCAATTTAAAATGACAAATTGTACATTTTGAAACGTGACAACCCCGCTAAGTCAACGTTTGCCTTTTCCGACCTTGCGTTTTGAGATATTCAGACACACTTTTCTAATCAAACACAGATCGTAACTTATACAAAATATAGCCATTTTTCTCATTTGTAGGATTGTTCAGAGCGAGAAAATGAATGCATTAACTAACTGGTATTACAATTTATTTGTAAATCTGTAACATTCTTGATAATGAGCAAATGTTTTATTCTTAACTGACTTTTCGTTTGTTGTGCATAAAAGTGAAGATGAATATCCCAAACATTTAAATTATTTAAAAAATGCCTTAAGATCATAGTGTTTGCATAGAAAACAAGAAAGATAGTGAAGGCGTCCGGAAGTTTATCGTCACTTGTTTTGAATGTTACTAATAATCTTACAAATCTGGTTGAATATCTAAAGTTATTTTAGTAAGTAAAATTATAATCGTGCCAATAAATGATAAAATGAATGTGCTGATTTATTAGAAAACTAGTCGCTAATAAGAGCCCAGAATGGTTGTGAAGTCCTTCAATATGTTTAGATAAAAGTGATAGTTTACGCCCAAATTTTAATTCTTTACTCACCCTCTTGTCAGTTCAAACCTGTATGACCTTCTTTCTTCCGCAGAACACAAAAGAAGATATTTTGAAAGATGTTGGTAAGTGGCAACCAACTTGCATAGGTTTTGTGTACATGCAGTAGAAGTGAATGGGTGCCGGTGCTGTTCGGTTACCAACTTTCTTTCTTCTGCAGAAAACAAAAGAAGATATTTTGAAGAAAGTCATACCGGTTTGAAATGACAAGAGGGTGAGTAAGCGAAGACAGAATTGTCATTTTTCACGCATTCACTTTAACACACATGTAACTATTATTCTATTATGTGGAAAAAAATGAATAAGTGACCCGAAACTGCTTAACGGCATAATAACAATTATTCTCATGGATATGTAGTAAGCTTGAACATAAAGATGTTATAACGTAGCAGACTTTGAGTATTACAGTGATTAAAGCAGTCATTACGTGAGCTTGTAAACACTTGGTTTCCATGGCAACTAGTGCATGGTGACTCCCACCATCAGAAGAAGCGATACCCTACAGCGCTTGGCATTTTTACGTGCATGAGATGTTCAGTAAAAGTGACTGTAGGCTTTCTGCGGGCGTGCCGTCTGAGGGCGATACTCTTCAGTCTGCCTGCATCCTCGTGAATGTTTTTTTCCATGATATGTGGGATCAGGTGTGATGCATTACCCATGTGCGGTTACAGTTAGGATCTCCTTATTTGGAGTTCCTCCCAGGTCGTTTCTACACAACACCTCGATACTATTTTAAGGTGCTTTCACAGTAAACGTCAACAAAAGCTTGCTTTTGTCAGAACATGAATTTCCAATTGGGTGTGTTGTATCGCCTCCACCGATAGAAACGTTTTATTTGGAAGTCCATCACGCTAATTCCTGCCCAGAAATTCCCCTTCGCGCTGTTGCTTTGGTTTGTGTGACTAACCGGAGAAGTTAATTACTGTAAGTTCAAAGCCTGAGGATTTACAGTAACAGCTGCATGAACACATTTGGCTCGGTCACGCTTGCAAATGTTAAAGATGAAGATATTGTTTTTGTTCTAACGTAAGTGATACAGCGGCCAGTCTTGCAACTGTTCAAACAACAAACCGGCAGATAAATCGGCCCACCTGCATGCTGAACGCAGTTTTGTGAAGAAAGTCCCTGTTAACCATTGGTCATGATGTGCATGGAACACATTAGCACGACTGGCAAAAGCACGGATTCGTTTGTACTTCTCAATAAGTTGTTCCGACCATCACGATCAATAAAAGTACAGGCAGACATGAGAGGGACGACCGGGGTGGGCTTCACCGTGATTCTGCATCTAATGATGTCGCCCAGACAAAAGCGATGACATCATTCTCCATCCCTGGATGAGAGAGGTATGCAGAATAGACATTTACAAGGGGGAGGGGGGAAGGCTGGTATCCAACTGAGATCGGTAATGGAAGTTTAAAGTTCTTACTCACGCAGGGCCAAACCACACAACATCGAAATAATTTGGTAATATGATTTAGATCGAATTACGTCATGCGGGAATGAATCTTTTACATCATGCGGACGGCTTCCAGCCATCGCGGAAGAATTGCGCAAAACGATGCATTATGCATAGCCTAACGGCGCATTGGAAGTAATCTGAGATCAAAGCGTGAACACAATGGAAAGTAACGCAGAAGAATGATTTTTAAAAGCTGGGGACAGTTTGATTTGTCTCAAATTCCTTTTAAGCATACGTGACTTTTTGTCGCTCAAATAGAGCGTGGCGCTAGATCCCGGGTTTGATTCCCAGGAATATTGTTTAAGTACACTAAAGGTCGTGGCAAATGCGTAAGTGTAGCTTGTTATTTGCATTCTTTGGGTTGCTCATTACGTAGTGTGGTCTAAAGGCCTGACTAATCCAAAGGACAAATGGTGACTAAATGCACCCCAATTGTTCGAGACCGTCATGAATGCAACCGTTTCTGGTGTCTTTTTATTCAAGGGGGTGAGAAGAATAGAATAACGACACATGGAATGAGCAAACACATGTAAGGAAGCCATGGGTGATGCCATCAGTCTTCCCACAATGTGCTTGTCAACACCTTTGTCTCAGAGTGAGGAATGCTTTGCCTCATTGTACCAGTGTAATGGTGTGGCCATGTGTAACAGGTTTGGTAACGCCTTGAATATTTATTGATGTCCGTTGACTGGTGGAATTTGGGGAAAACAAGTTTTCTTTTTTGGTTCCTGACTTATTGTTCTTGCTCCTTATTTTAAAAGGTGTATATCCAACTCAACCATTGCACGAAAAAGGGGTTCGATTTGATATGATTGCTTAGCAACTGAGTTAAATTTGTATTTACAATGTCATTCTCTCTATTCTGTTTGAGCTGAACATTTAACCTTTCATTTGAGTTTTCCTCATCTTCTAGGGAACTAATTTGCTAATATATTTTGTGACTATAATTTAATTGATTAATTTCAGTATTTACTGTATGAATTTTTTTTTATTTGTGGTTGCACCTCCTCTTTTTGATGGTTGAGCATCTTTTCTTAAAAATTAATTTCAGTATTTGCCATTTAGATAAAATAACTCATCCAATGCATCTGATTTTTTTTTTAAATTTGATTTAGCTTTTATAAGTTTGTAAAGTTCTGCATGTTTTAGCACCACTAATATGTTTTAAGCAGATTTGACCTTGGTAAATAAAATAAAATTATAAAATAAACTAAATTCATTATCTTGCTTACAGATCAAAAGCCCAAACTTTCAGATCTTTTTTTTTTTTTAAGAATAATAAGTATATAGGCCTAGATTTATTAACTGACCTCTGAGTGTCAACATATTTCCTTCTCTAAAGAAAAAAAAATACAGAAAAATATGTTTTCATTTTCATAGCTGGGAATATGATTCTCAGATCTCAGTTCCTGCCAAGTTTCTTGTTATTCTACCATGTCCTTCAGGTTGGGTGCTTGTCTGATAAGCTCAGGATGGCTTTCATGAGGGTGAACCGAGCTGAAAAAGTCCCCGGTCTTCCCGGGTGTCGTCTGAATCACTGCTGCCTGGCATGAATGAAAAGACAAAACCACTGACCAGGCGGGGAATTCTCTATCGTGACGGTGAAGAATCTGATAATTGCTGCGAGGCATCAGTGTTTCCTCGCATTTAAAATAAGTCAAACCAGTTTCTTAATTTGTTAAAAGGTGAGTTGAACAACTCGCAGTTAACTATAGGAAGTGAACGAGGTCTGGAAAGTCCCGGTGAGAGGATTCATGTGGAACTTTCCGGAAAGGAAAAAATACTACAATACCGGTTTTGTTTATTTGTACAGTTTATATTTAGATTGGCAAGAAACACAAGTTTCAAATAGATTTAAGGTCAAAACCAGGTCAGGTTACGTATAAGTGTGTTGGCACAGTAATATCTCAGTATGCCAGCATGATTTCACAGGAATCTTTTAACAATTTTACGAGGTGGCTATTTCGGATGAATACTTATGAAGTGAAACGTAAAAAACATGATTATTAAGAAAAAAGTAACAAAACCACGCCTCTAAAATTCATACCGGTATGTACGAATTAACAAATTAATTCATATGAATAAACCACTGTGTAAAAAAAGTTATGAATTTCTATGATTGTGTTGATCAACTTGTTGTTTTTTCTGTCCAGTAGCTATTTTTTATTAATGCATATAAACGTATTGGTATTGGTATGTATGTTCATATGTTTGCTTCTACTTTTTGAAAACAAACAGATAGAAATAAATCTGATAACATTTGTTTTTGTTCCTGTTATTGTTAACTAATATAAAAATTGACAGAAAGAAAATGATCTTTACTGTATTACGATAAAATCCGTAAAGACTCACAGATGTTAATATAAGGTAAGTGTTATGTTTATGGTGAAAATGTCTGTGACGGTACTCTCAGACGGATGGTATTTATGTCAGTGCCAAAAAATCGCTCATTCATTTTCATTTGTTTCCTCCCTGTGTAGTAGACTCAACTGTTATTTCTTATATGGAAATAGTGAAGGAGTGATTGAGCGGGCACAGAATTTGACTTTTGTAGATTGACACTTTGGTGCTTCTGACAACCAACACACAGTACCCACTACCCAGTGACATTAGCTCAACCAATGGTGTGATTTTGAGACAGGGCTACCTGTATAGTGACCAATGGGAAACATTATTTCTAATTTATTTCTTTATTTATTTCTTAATTCTTTTGGTGCCACAAGTGGCACAGAAATGACACAATTTGCCTTTAACCTAACCAGGGTTGTGAAATATTCTCCAGTTATTTTGCAGAGATTGCATGCTGTCCCAGCGGGACACATGGAAGAAGCGAGAACTGAAGGATGAAAAAGTGCACAGATAACACCAAACCTAATCAGCGCTGGTCCTTCACTCTGGGTTTTTGACTCTTACTGCTCCTCAGCTATTTACATAAACTGCAAATATTAGGTGCGAATGAGCAGCTCCGAGGGACTGAGAGTCAAAACAAATGCCAGACGATGCATTTAGAATGAAAAATGTCCTTGCTGGAAAAGTCCTTGTGATAACAACCACGCTAAAAACAAACCAACTCACTGTCTTTTTGTCTAGTCTCGACACTTTCTAGTTTGCTAGAAGCTTGAAGTTGTCTGAAGTCGTCTCGGAAAGTGGAAACCTTTGCTGTGTGGGTGTCCCATCAAAAACCACATTTCACTTTCCACCTGTCAATCAACAGAATAAGTGTCTCAAAATGAATCTTTAAGCGTGTTTAAACATTTCCCAATTTCTGATGCACAATGATGTTAAAGTGATACTTCATCCAAAAATAACAATTCTGTCATCATTTACTCACCTTCGAGTTGTTCCAAATGTGTATACATTTTTTTGTTCTGAGGAACACCGAGAAAGATATTTGGAAGAATGCTTATAACCAAACAGATCTCAACACCCATTGACTCCCATAGTAGGAAAAATGACTTTATCATTGTTTTTGTTCTGTTGAACACAAAAGAAGACATTTTGTAGAAAGTAGGACAGCCGACAGTTCTGGGGCACTTTCGACTGCCACTGTTTTTTTCCTACTATGGTAGTCAATGGGTGTTGAGATCTGTTTGGTTATAAGCATTATTCCAAATCTCTCTCTCTGCGTTCATCAGAACAAAGACATTTATACACGTTTGGAACAACTCGAAGGTGAGTAAATGATGACAGAATTTTCATTTTTGGGTGAAGTATCCCTTTAACCGTTTGACGAGCATCTTATGGTTTGTTTGCTTTAGCTGCTTATTGATAGCATCAAGGATCGTATCTCCTCCTAATGTGCATGTTTGATCTATGACATGAAATGTTTTCTCAACGGTTTTCCGTTCTCACTCGAATTGGCAGATAACGTCCAATTTATATGTGGAAAACATCACTTGAATGGAATTTTAATGGATGGCCTTGATTTCTCATAAACGACACCCTGTCTCTCTTTGACATGTTGGTGGGGCTTTATTTCCAAAAGCCGTTTTCCTCAATATCAAATGATGCTGATAAGATCATACTTTTGCTGGATAATTGAAATTGCAGTCACGCACCCCGTTCACAAATCGTCCATTGGGAAATGATACCGCTTGCAGAATAAACAGCTGTGGCCTGGAGTTTTCAGCATTAATCCTTAAAGGTTTCATTGACGGGCTTCAGTCTTCAGTTATTGTTTGCTTATTGCCTGTTTGACATTGGTTATGTAGTTGGCTCATGATCAAATTATTCATAGTTACTCTTTGGCTTACCAGATACAGATACTGTGATTTAACAAACTTATGTCAGGGTTTTTAAAACTTCTGACCAACATTTCTGACACCTGAGTTTTGTTTCTTTGGGCCGCTACACGTAGGTCGTTAGGGGTGAAAGGATCTTAAGATTCTTTTTATTATGAATGTTACATTTTGTTATTTGGACTAGGGACATTAAGCTTGTGATGAATGATTTTGTTTCACAGATCTGGCAACCCTGCGCCGGTCCGTTAACATTTAAGAGCAAGCTGACAACTACGTTTGCAACTATACTGTATACGCGTGTATGATTATGAAAACTATTTGTGTAAACTCAATCATTATGTTTGCTAAACTGACACATGACAACAACTAAAGGGTATTCCCTTTTTCAGTAATTTAAATTCCTGTGGTTTTCACAGCCGCGGCTGTGCAGTGTTGTGGCAATTTAGCAAACTGAGTGATGTCAGTGGACCGTTCCAAGATGGTGGACACGTCTATGTGTCTGGAGCTTTTAAATGAGGCATCTTGTTATATATAGCTATTTTCACGACTACTTGAGAATGATTCAAATTATAAAGCGGCTAGTTCTGGACTTTGATTATGATTGGCTTCATTCATTACAGCGAGGTGGTCTTTCTGCTGGACCTTAGGCCTGTCGCACCTCCCATGGTGCCTGTGGTGGACTGTGCATGGCAGGGGTGTCCTCTTCCCTGAGGCAGGCCTAAGTCTGACTGCATACCGCATGGTTTTGCTGCAGGGTCTTTAGCTGGGGACCCCACCGCTCATGGACGTTCCACCCCATAACCCAAAACGTCTCCTGGTGGCGGGGCAGTGAACAGGGACGTCTCCCTGACACCCCCTGCAGCAAAACCTAGTTAGATGTTACTCCCCAAGCCTTGTCTCGTCGTTTCAGCCAGAGCCAGTGGCTTGCTTTCTCCGCTTCCTCAGAGAGCTCTTTGGTGGATCTGCTCAGTGTGGCTCCCCGTAGTCCCAGGTCCTTGAGCAGGCATGATGTTGATCTGCCCACAAAGCCTCTGGCTCCCACCTGCACCGGGTACAACCTCACACTCCATCCACTTTCTCTGCACTCCGCGACCAGGTCTGCATACTTCTCTGCACTCCGCGACCAGGTCTGCATACTTCGCCTTCTTTCCCCCTGCCTGAGGAAGTGGATCCTGCATCGGCTCTCTGATGGACTCTGGTTGTTTGCCTCCTGCCGACTTTTTTCCAGCACCTCTGCCAGCTTCCTGAGCACTTGGTCGTGCCGCCATCTGAGCCGACCCTGGTCAGTGCTGTTTTGCAGCCTGACAGAACATGCTGGAGTGAGGCATTGATGGTCCCGCAGAGGTCACAAGATTGCCCTTAATTCCATCATCCAGGTGTATAAAGTCTTCCCAGGCTTCGGATGGGCTAATCCACGACACGGGGATGTCTTCCCCGCTGATGGTGAAGTTGACTCTGTCATTTCTCTCCCCCTTTCGCAATGAGAGGCTCCTTGACTTCTGCGGCTTGAACTTCATCCTGGCCCAGGTGATCAGCTCATCCAGCCTCTTAAGCAGCCTGGATGTGCATGGGGCGGTTCGTAGCGCTCAGGTGATGTCGTCCATATAGCTCCTTAGGGGCGGGAGCCTCTGGCCTACAGGCAGCCGGACCCCACCCACCACCTGCCTTGCCCCGATCAGGATGACCTCGAATGCTGCCATGAAGAGGATGGGGGAAATGGAGCATCCCATTGCGATCCCTACTTCTTGTTGTTGCCAGCCAGTGGTGGCTTTCTTCAGTGCAAAGCACATATGCATTTCCTGGAAGTAGTTCATGATCATGGTCCTGATGTTGTCTGGGATGTAGAAGAATTCCAAAGCGTAGGCTATGAGCAGGTGTGGCACTGACCCATTGGCTAGGTCTAGCCATATGACGTGCAGATCTTTCTTCTCCCTCTTAGTGGTCTGGATCTGTTCCCAAATCATGGAAGCATGCTCTACACAACCAGGGAAACCTGGAATCCCGGCTTTCTGACAGCTGGTATTGATGTAGTTGTTCTCCGTGAGGTAGGTGGTCATTTTTCTTGCCATCACGGAGAAGAAGATTTTCCCCTCCACATTCAGTAGAGCTATGCTCCTGAACTGCTCGATGGTCTTTGCGTTCTGTTGTTTGGGAATAGGGACTGCCACTGCCCTCTGCCACTCAGATGGTATGGTCTGCTTAGTCCAGGTGATTCTCATCAGGGTCCATAGCAGCTTCAGCACTCCTGGGCAGCTCTTATACAGCTTGTACGGTATTCCGTTTGGGCCTGGTGCTGAAGCAGATCTTGCCCGCTGGATCACCTGCCTGACTTCGCTGAGCTTTGGTGGTGATGCGTCGAACAGGGCTGATGGTTCTGAGGGTCTAGGCACATACCCTGGCGAGTCTAGGGGGTTGTTCCTTGCTGGGTCACTGTACTGAGTGTGGATGTGCTCCCGCAGTTCTTCTTTGGAGACATCCAGCATTCCACTTGTCTTCTCCCCAAGGAGCCCGTGTGCATGCCGGAATGGATTCCTGAAGAAACTTGATCTTTCCTTCTCCTTCCTTTTCCTCCGTTTTCTGATGCGTGCTGCCCTCCGGAGGTTAGCAAGGCGTCTTCTGATCTCATCCCAGAGAGCTTTCAGGCCCTCCTTCTCAGACTCCTCTGCCTCCCTCCAACGCTTGCGGAGCTGCCTTCTGCTTGCCACCAGGTCATCGATCTCTTTCTCCCTCCTGCCCTTTGATCTTATTACGGCTTCTCTGACGGTCACCTCGCCATACCTGTTGCTGCATTCTTCATACAGAATTTCCCCGAACAGGTTTAGCCTGGCTACTACTGACCCGCGCAGAAGTTTTTGCAGCAGCCCGCTCAGATGTTCTTTTGCAGCAGCCCGCTCTGATACTGGTTGAAACTGTTGCAAAGGACTCTAGAAACATACAACTGCGACCCCATTACTTGTATTGCATCTTTGTTTAATTGTATGTAAAGAATTACTCTTTGTGCTTATTTTATTCATCCATTTTCAGTGAATTTAAAACAGCTGTCCAATGTCGTGCCTAAAAACACCCCTTTGCTTTTCTAAATGTAGCATCTTAGGGCTCATTGCTTTAGTTTATTGTATGTAACAAGGTTATTTGGCACTATGATACGTGCACTTTTACAATGCAAGTAAAAACATTAAAATAGTTTCAATAGCAAATAAAAGTCTTGAGTGCATTACAGTACATAAGCAACAACGCTTAACTTTATAAGTCCTTAAGAAACGTTTGCAGAGTGAAATTCAGTATAAATGTACATAATGTTATGCAGGTCTGGTTTCATGAACTGTCTCTCAGCATGATTGAGTGCTGTACAGTAGTTTACAGTCGTTTCTAAGAGTGACTTTTGTTTTCTGGCACATACCATGTTTGCATGTTCCGCTATAATAAGCCTGAACATCGCTATGCACTTGAGTTAATGGCTTTTTACAGAGGTTTTGCATAGTAAGACAATTTATTTTAAACTATGCTTTTTTTGTTGTTTGCCTTAGAAAATACTAAATATTGTATTATACTGTATGTATAAACTGGTAAGGTTTTATGTCTGAGATCACTAGTTTAAAGGGACTGTATACACAAAACTAAAATTTCTGTCATCATTTACTCGCCCTCGGGTTGTTTAAAAATCTGTATAGATTTCTTTGTTCTGTTGAATACAAAGAAATATATTTGGAAGAATGCTTGTAACCAAACAGTTCTTGGCCACCATTGACTAGCATAGTAGGAAAATGGTGAAAAGTGCCACAGAACTGTTTGCTGTCCTACAATCTTCTAAATATCTTCTTTTGTGTTCAGCAATTTTTCCTACTATGGTAGTGAATGGTGGCCAAGAACTGTTTGGTTACAAGCAATCTTTCAAATATCTTTCTCGGTGTTCATCAGAACAAAGAGATTTGTATAGATTTGGAGCAACTCGACGTTAACTAAATGAAGACAGAATTTCATTTTTAGGTGAACTGCTCCTTGAAGTGATTCTGTTTTGGAATTGTCTAATCGAATATAAAAATAGGCATCACAAAATTGTGATAAATGCTTCATTTGAGTAAAAAAGTCACTTTGTTGACCAAAATCTGATAATCTGCTATCTGCATGATTAAAAGGACGGCAAGGAAATATTGACCTTTGACAGAAGTTGACAAGGTTAATGTTCATTTGATGAACAAAATAGTGCGGACTCTTCATTTTACGTCATAAACATTTTCTAAATGATATGTACATCTTGCTAGGTTGCAGGTTTAGTCAAAATCAACAATAGGACTCGAGCACTTAACACAGCATGATTCCACTAGTTGAAAAAATGGTCTTTTTTCCATGTGACGTGATTTAAATCTGTACTTGACATGTTGTACATTACTTAAATGGCGCGGAGAGGAGGGCAAACCTCTCTCGTGCCTTCATTATTAGACTGCTGTCTGTTTTATGAGTTGAGTTTATAGAGCCGGGCCTGGGGCGACCATGAATTTCACCTCCAATCCATCTGCAGGTACTGGAAAAGCTCAGCTCTTCATGGCCTGAATGAAATTTATGTATTGAGTAATCCGCAGCTGACTTGCAGCATTACAAGTGGTTATTTTTATCCCCCTCCGTGCGGTCGAGGTCGGGTTTATTTATATTTTAATTACGGACGGTTGAAACACTACAAAATCAAATTCGGTCCAGCGGCCTCGCAAAAGCTGAGCTGTAAAACACATTGACACCGATGAAAATCCTCCCGCGGGGAAACGGTTGCGTAAAACAAGTTGGTGGTCGAAGAGCGGAATGATCTTAAAATATCACCAGATTATTGATCGACATCATTCTAGTTTGTCAGGCAGAAATCCTGATTTATTTTGTTGTTTAAGGTCAAATCTTTTCTTATATCTGGAGAGGAAAAGGCAAGCCTATTTTCTATCTCCACCCTTGTCGACAGATCCAGCGCATTTGTTGCAATGTCTTGAGAACGGCGAACAACCTTGAGCTCGGAGGACAGATTTGACCACTTCCAAAAATATTTCTGAGTTTGTCAGCAGAAGAGAATATTAATCGTACTCTTGATAAAAATGCCGCTTCCTAGACAAAGCATTCAACGCCTGGGGACGCTTGCGAATGAGGTCGGAGGGTTGCTTCTCAGAATAGCAGTTTGCATGTATGTGTCAACTGGAAGAATGATTTAGCAAACCGCAACAATGATCCAGATTGCAATAAAGATCAACAACGGTAGAGAGGTTTGTTAGGTTGCATCACTCTGTAAATAACCTCAGTGGCTTCTCACGCTGAGCTAGTTTTGCAAGCACAGTGTTGATGGATCTCTGGGGTGTTTACCAAGAATGTGTCTTGAAGAGGTTTGGAGGGACGTTTATCTGAATAGCTCAGATGTGATGTTTTAATCTGCTCTAATACTCCAATGTGTTTGTGTTTACGTGCATGTCTGGAGATCTTTTGAGAGTCATCTGTGCTTAAAAAAGTCAAATGCAAACATATTTTTATACTTGGCAGTTCACTATTGGAGATTATATTATACAGCACTTTCAATGAATAATGCGCAATTTGTTGTCCAATTGTTTTAATTGCTTTTTGACGGCACAATTATTTGTATTAGATAAGTTAGTTAAGCAATTTTTGGTACGTTTTATCCGCAGGGTCTGTATTAGATTGTATATCCTGCTTTAAGTCAGGTCTAACGCATTGTGGTTTGCGTTTATGTAATGTGTGATCTTTCTCTCAATGCACTTCTTGACTCACGTTTAGGCACATCATGGAAATGTTTTTGAGAAGAAGTCTCCATGATTGAGCAGAACACGGCCCACTTGTTTCAAACAACCATGAAATTGTGTGGAGCCAGATAAGACCTGCATAGACACGTCCTATACTGTACAGCTCTTCATATACCCTCTTCTCTTCATTTCTGCGATTCTGAACCATGCCAACACACACACACTACGTTTTTGGGCACAATTGTCAGAGCTTATTAGTATGGAAACTAAAGCGAACAACATGCTATGTCTTGTGTATGTGCTTTCATAAGGCTGTGTCTGTGGTATATGTGCAAGTCATTATTCATTTTTTCAATTACAGCATACATGCAATTACTCCCATGGTTTTCCGCCTCGTCTTGGACAGAGTTCATAGCCACGGTTGCTCATCACGAATGAATTAATATAAAATCAACTCAATGTGTAGTTAAATATACCGCATACAATATGCTCAGATAAAATACAAATGTATCATGCAATTAGGTGAAGAGGCTTTTTTCCTCACTAACACTCAATCTGATTTAAACCAGGCTCTCATATCTATCGATGTATATAATGTACTTCCTTTACACTCTAAAAAAAATCAGTAAAAAAGGGCACAATATACTGTATTAATATGCATTTTTACAGTTGTTTTACCTGTATTTTACATTTTGCACTGCATTAAATTGCATTTTAGGATTAACGGAAATGTCAGTAAAATAAAGGACATCTATATCAGTGTTGGGTGTAACTAGTTACTAAGTAATTAGTTACTGTAATTTAATTGCTTTTCCCTTGAAAAGTAAAGACTCTTATTTTTTCTGTAATTTAATGTTACTTCTGATGTAATTAAACTAAATACTGTGTGTAATACATGTGTGTGTAAAAGTGGAATTGACATCAAAATTCAAAGTCTAACTTTAAAATCCGTGCTTTAATGTATAATTCTCACATTTGTAATACTTTGGTAAGTTAACAATACTACTTTATGTAGCTTTATATTATTTATTTGAATAAATTAAGAGCCGTTTCGTGTCTTTCCTTGAATCACTTAACTTATCAAGGTTGATATAGGATTTAGAAAGTAATTAGTAATAAGTAATTAAATGCTTTTTGGAGAGAGTAATTTGTACAGTAATCTAATTACACTATTGAATATGTCATTAGTAACTAGTAATTATTACTTTTTCAGAGTAACTTGCCCAACACTGGTTGCTATGTGGTTGCTAAGATGTTCATGGTGGTGGAGAGGTGATTACTTTTTGGTAAAAAAAATGAGTGATACACAATGTTTCAGCTATTTTGTTTTTTGCTGTTGGAAGCATTGCGCATAAAGCAAGTATTAGGCTTTTTGTGTTTGATCACTTTCTCCGTGCTTGAGTTCAAACAAATCCACATTTGCAGCTGACGTCAGAAAGCTGGACAGTTAAACTTTGATTCAATTAAATTTTCAGATGGTTTGCATTTTGCTCAAAAACAGCTTGTTTAAGTTGTGCATTGTTTAATTCTTCACATGATGTCCTAAAAATGATGTCAACAAAGTATTTAGCTAGCTAGTTTTATTTATTTTCATTGTAAATGAGGTCGACAGTAAATTCAAAGCTGATATATACACAGTACAGGAATTCTGCATTGCTGTTGGCAACCAGGTGACATCATCATCATCTTGAAGTTTGGTGTTGCACACCAGCTAACCTGACCTTGTCTTCCAGTTAAATTGGGTGTAAAATTCCAGTGATTTCTGCAGAAACAAGTGTGGGCTTGGCCCGTGGCACTGCCCTGATGACCGGCCTTCAGGTGAATTATAGACAAAGTAAATAAAACCAATCCAAAGTTAAAGCCACACAAAGACTGATGCAAACTTGATAGTTCAGCAATTAAATTCCTGAAGATACAGTAATCTCTATAGCATGATTTGCCAAGTCAGAATAGTTTGTACGCATGCCAGTTTTCCGCTAGAACCGCTTGTAGAAATTTCTAGTCTCTTGCTCTCTACAGTACTGTAAATCACAAATGCAGGTGTGACAGAGAATGTGAAGTGAATGCAGTTATTTATACTCATGAGGCACATTCACTGTTAACTGCGTAATATATTGATTAAATTGATTGGAATCGGTCTTTGTCAGTCACGTGGGTTTTTTGTGTGTGATGTCACCGAGGCGCCATTTTGGAGGTATCCTTGCATTGAGCAGTGAACTGAAAGTATACGGAGCGGCACAGTAAAGACCAATTGAATCGTCATACTGGAGTAACAGAAGCAAACCAAGCAGATAAGATACCGAGATAATCTCTGCGAACACTTTAGGAACCGTAATTTTTATAATTTACAATTAATTAACAACACTGATCCATACTACCTGACCACAAACAGTCGAGTTCCGCCAGCATTGCTGCCTCCAACCTCGTATTTGTATATTACTATCGGTAAAAAAGCTTATGTTTACTTATGCTTGATTATATGTTCTGTTTTTGTCTTTCACTGATTTGTAAGCAATTACGTAATGTGAGTCTCTATAAACTTTACCCTGCTTGTTCAACATTTTCCGTATTTTATTTTACTCGTAACAATGAGATAATCAAAAACACATTCATGAAAATGCCATTGTACATACTTTATTATTAAATGATAGTTCACCCAAAAATGAAAATTCTGTCATCATTTACTCACCCTCGTGTAATTTCATACCTGTATGAATTGCTTTGTTCTGATGAACACAGAGAAAGATATTTGGAAGAATGTTAGTCATTTTCAGTTCTGGGACATCATTGCCTACCATAGTAGGAAAAATTAAATGGTAGTCAAATGTGCCCCGGAACTGTTTGTTTTCCTACATTCTTTAAAATATCTAATTTTGTGTTATAACAAAATAATACAATATTTTTCCCAGAACTGAAAATTGCTGACATTCTTCCAGAAATCTTGTGTTCATCAGGACAAGGACATTTATGCAGGTTTGAAATGACACGAGGGTGAGTAAATGATGACAGAATTTTCATTTTTGGGTGAACTATCACTTTAACTGATGCCGAGTGTCCTCAGGCAACACAGCTGCCTTACTGGATAGACCTTGACACTGAGCCTTGAAGATGATCTCTTTTAAATTCTCATATTTAAGACAAGAACCCACCCGTAACCCTGCTGGTACTGACGTTATCCCGTGACATAATCTACCAGCTTCTAGCCTCATGCAGAGAATGTGTCCGAGTCCTGATCTATGTAAATACGTTTCCAGCGTCATTGTTGGTATTTCCCCTTCTGTTACTTATCTGCCGAATGTCTTTCATGGCATTGTGTCCACATTCTTTCCATATACAGGAGTTCAACCTCTTCTGGATAAATGAGCGTAGAAACTGATTATAGCGTTCATGCATCAAAGGCTAATTTTGCATTTGGCTATGTACTGTAGGTTTTAGAAGGATTCCTTATTCACAACCAACCATACGTGAAATCAGATATTTAATTTGGTTAGTCTGTGTTGTGCATAGATTGGTATAAGTTACAGAGGTGTGATGGTATTTTTTATCTAAAGGGAGGGTGGTTAAAGGGTAGATCTAGGATTACTTAAAACCTGTTTTTGTGCTTGCAATAAAATAAAAAAGGATTTAGAATTCAGTCTTTCTCCCACATCTGAAGACAGTTGTACTGGTACCACTTTCCACGTTTGCATTGGGGTACAATAGTTAACATGAACAAAACTGAAATTGTATTTATTTATTCTCATACAAGTTAATTTCAACATTTTCTAATTCAGTAGATTTTTTTATTGTGTTTTTATGATTCTATGATTTTGATTTTGTTATTTCCAGTGTTATGGGTAAAAGTATGAGAAAGTAATATACTGTATTCCTAAAGGGATATTTCACCCCAAAAAATCATTTATTAACCTCACATTGTTCAAAAACTGTTTATGACTCTTCTGTGGAACACAAAAGAAGACATTTTGCGGAAAAAAATTGTTTGGTTATCAATGTTCTTCAAAATATCTTCTTTTGTGTTCTGCAGAAGAAATAAAGTCATACATAGAATTTTTTGGTGAACTATCCCTTTAAGACATATCATTTGTGACTTTGAAAGACAATTTTCTTCACATCAGTTCTTGTAAAGTTGCGATTTACCCTGATGCCGACTTTGGTCAGAGCTTTTTACTAAATAAATTTGCTGTAATGCCTCTTGAGAAAATGAAGGAAAAACTATGCAGTCAGAAACAAACTCCAGCGATGAACTAGAGGCCGAACAGAAGTGAGTATAAAGACATGAGAAGGATTATTCTAAGCCTTTAGTTAAGGACTGGATTTTATTTATTTCTTCCTGTTTTTTTTTTCTCTTTTAATTCTCATGCTGAAAGTTCCCAGAACGGATTTACAGCAAAGATAAGGTATTTCCCTGCTTCAAAACTAATCTTCCCCGTTTAATTTTAGTGGCGGCATTTCCTTTTAGGAGATGCTGTAAAGGAAGTTATGTAATTAGTCATCTTGGCCAGAGATAATTTTCTCACCTTTAATTTCTAAAGACAATGATCTCGGATCGCTTTTCAACATGACCTCATACCTTAAGCGAAAAGGCTGCAAAAGAAAATGTCATGTTTGTACCTGTAATTTTCTCATTATTACATAACGATTATGACTGTAGTCGGTGCAGATTTGGATATGCAGCGCTGATGTTATTCATTCATGCAGCAGTAATGTAATTCAACACACTTGAACAGATGGTGACCCGTGACTGTACCGACGATGAGCCGGAAAACGTCACTGGCAACCACGCCAACAATTTCCTGTGCCGACACAGAGTGTTGATTAGTCACATGGTAAAATCATCATGTGACTTTAATACTCAGCAGTTTATTTTTCTTTTAATGCCTGCTGGATGAATTCATTCATGATTTATTATTTCGTATTATAAAAGGCAGATGACCTTTCAACCCAAAGTTCAAGTTTGCCAAACTTTTGACCTTAGAGTTTTTTCTTTGTGTTTATGTTATCACAGAAAGAGATCTCTTTGATGTCTCTGTTATTTCTTCTAGACATCATTGAGATTTAAAGAGAAGATGGAAGCTTAAGTCTTCTGTGTCTCTGTTAGAGTTTCAGAAGGGATGTCAATGTCTCAAACTGAGCTCAGATTTGTCAAGTCTGCTATTAAAGTCAATGTTATTAAGACCTCAATGTGAACTCAAACATTTCTCATCAATTTAACCAGATCTAGATTTTTTCACCTCTACAGTCTACGTTCATTTTACACCTCCATATACCGTTCATGCATTTTAACAATTGTTTGTTTTTATTTCTCCTTAGCGGTTTTAAGATCTGAGACTCAGTTGAGACTTAAAAGGACGGTCCACTCAAAAATGCAAATTCTGTCACGAATTACAATACTCCCCCCAAGTTGTTCCAAACCTGCAAATTTCTTTGTTCGGTTGAACTCAGAGAAAGATATTTAGAAGACATGTTTGCAACCAACATTTCTGGGACATCATTGACTACCATGAATTAAAATGGTAGTCAAAGGTGCCCCAGAACAGTTTGCATTCATAAATTCTTAAAAATGTCTCATTTTGTGTTCAACAGAACAAAATAAACAATTATTTTTCCTACTATTTTAGTCAATGATGTCCCAGAAACGCCAGTTGCTAACATTTTTTCCATATAGTTTTCTCTGTGTTCATCAGAACAAAGAAATGTATACAGGTTTGGAACAACTTGAGAGTGAGTAAATAAAGAATTTTCATTTTTGGGTGGAGTATCCCTTTAAGCAAAACACAGGCTTATGATCCTTATTGGTCCTAGAACAACATTCCTTACAGCCAATCAGATCATTTTACTATGAAATGCTACGATTAATGCTAAGGTTAGACTGTAGATTCTAGGGCCATTGAGGGATTTCAGCTGAAACCCAAACAAACTTCTTATGACCTTGTAGACTCTTTGTAAATCTAGGCTACAATTTAAAGCTTCATAAAGCTGCAATATAGTCATGCAAAAGAAGCGTACATGGCTTTGGTGATTGTAGCAAAATAAAACTGAAATGCATGCAATAAACTGGATTTAGACAAAATAATGTGCCATTTGCATGGTGATCTCTTGGACTGTGGCAGTGCTCAAAGGTTTTGCTTTCAATAGAAACGGCAGTAATCCCACAGATTTATAACCTGTTGTTGACATGGCAAATCTCCAAACCACAGCTGAAAAGAACATTTGAGACGATATTTTTAAGTTTCACTCTTGAGTTTATGTTAAGGGGACACTCAATCTGCTATAAAGTGTTTCCTCGCTAGAAGTGGAAGAAAGGCCAGGGAATGAAGGTGATGTCATGCTTCCATTGTCGTGCTCTTGGTTGTGGATTGTGTTTGGGGAGAAAAACTCTTTAATCCTTCATTTGACACCAGGTAGGCCTGCCTTCACTGTCTCTGAGAACTCCATTATCAATGCAGTGTTTGGTCATGTCTAAGTTTACAAAAGAATCCACTGACCCACTTAAGATTTTTTTGAAGTGTTAGTTTGGTAAACGTGAACTAGACAGGCATGTGTACACACATAATGTAACAATGTATTTTATATTTAATTATATGAATATTAATATATATTCTAGTGTATGTTAATTGTGTTATAATATAACTATGTATTTTATATTAATATTAATATATATTAAAACTACTCAACAGTTTTTGACTCTTTGCGGCAATCTACTGGAATTTAAGTTTGGGCCACATAACGTTTGTTTATGGTTTTCCGTTGAAACATCTACAGTGTTAGTTTACCCAAAAATGACAATTCTGTCATCATTTACACACCCTCTTGTCATTTCAAACCTGCATGATTTTCTTTCGCAGAGCACAAAAGAATATATTTTAAAGAATGTCGTTAACTTGACCCCATTCACTTGCATTTGTTTTGTGTCCATGCAATAGAAGGGGTCCAGTGCTGTTTGGTTAACAACCTTCTTCAAAATATCTTCTTTTGTGTTCTGCGGAAGAAGGAAAGTCATAAAGGTTTGAAATGACAAGAGGGTAAGTAAATGATTGGGTAAACTGTCACTTTAAGAAATGCATTTATGAAAAAGCCAGTTTTCCTGATTCTTAATTTGATTACCTGGACAATTAGTGACAGTTTTTATGTTTTGTAGTAGTTGTTGAAGAGGTTCTTGTTTGTCCTGAGCTTAAATTAAACTGTCCACTTGATCTTCAGAAATATTCTTCAGGTCCTGCACAATCTTGCTTTTTCAGTCATACACAACTATTACAAACGAAACAAACATTCGCTGATGCTCAAGAAGCCAACACCATACAGTTAAAAGTCAGATTTATGTAAACTTTTGGACTGGGTGACAAGCTTAAATTGTTATTATTTAGTTTAATTAGCTTTCTTCATTTAGTAACGCCCTCTAAAAACATACACTCCACAAATGTTGGGTCATTTCAACCCATCGTTGGGTCAAAAATCGACAAACTCAACTGCGGCGTCGTGCCTCTGGCCTATTCACAGCCATGCTGATATAGAGCACTATCACACTCTTACTCGAGCGATATTACACTATAATGTAGTGAAGTAAAATTTTTCCAATGTAAATACACTCATTAAATACAGATATTTAAAAATGTACTATCAGTACATCAGTAATAGTACTATCAAACACTGAAACGACCTGTTTTTCCAGAAGACAAAATAATAGCAATAGGCTAGTTGCACAAGATGGCGCCAGTGAGCTTTTGCGACGCCAGAGACTGCAGACTAATTTCCGGTCGTATAACACTATCAAGCTTTTTGGCTTAAAGGTCTAGAATGGGATTTATAGCGGCCACTAACGGTGAGTTTGAGAATTGCAACCAATCTCTCAATATAAACACGACGGTGGCCACACCTACAAAAAGATGCCGTCGCTGAGACACACCCTGCATTCCAACTGGGATATATCACCCTCCGAAGGGCCCTTCGGAGTGACAACAATCACGGCCGCCATACTGAAGGGTCGTTCCAAACCGAAGTGCTTATAACTGGCCACTTCAAAGGGCCCTTCAGAATGAAGGATTTCGAAGGGTACAACTGATGGTCACTTCGGGGTCCCATGATTCTTTGCGCAGATTCTTTGCATGGTGACGCCGCCTCCTTATGGGCATGGGATAATGACGCAGAAGGGCACTTAAAAAAACAGTTGTTTGGTCCCCTACACCCTTTAACCCTTCAAAGCTCTCACTCCGGAGGGTAAACCATTCGAAGGGCTTAGGGCATAGGGATGAGCCCTTCAAAATGGAATGCAGGGAGTGTGTCTTCGCATGTTGACGCAGGGAAGAGATCATGCGGGCATTAGAAAGACTGTAGAAAGCTATGGCTTATTTATTACATAAAATAAAGGGTCTGTGGATTTTAAGTATCAAAAGAAGGATAAAAGTGATTGTTGATCTGACAGCAAGATAGCAGTTAAGAGTAAGTTAGTAGACGTTTTTCCCCCATTTGTAAAGTCAGGGACAACAGACTATGTACCGCAGGGTAGAGGGAGAGGAAACGCGCTTTGTAGAGCTGTTTGTCCGTTTAGGGCTACTGTACAAAACATGGCGGCGAATTCAATGTATGTAGGCCCGCTCTGTATGCAGATAGACATAGTTTATTCTAAGGTAATAAAAACGTAACTGTTCATTACGTAAGGTCTTTAGACAACTATGAAGACATCATTTTGTATAATATATTGCATTTCTGTCAATAGATCATTAAAAAAAAAAACATACTGCTACTTTTACGAAGTGCTCAGCAATGTAAAGAGGATCTGTCATATCGCTTATATATTACTTTCCTCTTTTTATCTAAAAAACACCCATATTTCCTGGCCAAAAATCCTCCTTTTCCCGTACAGTGTAATACGACCGGAAATCACTCTGCCGACTCTGGCGTCCCAAAAGCTCACCGGTGCCATCTTGTGCAACTAGTGAATTGACACTATCATTTTCAGAGGTCTACACCCACCTGACTTAAAATGTATTGTGTTGACTTCTTGAGCATCATGGATTGTTTGTCTCTTATTTTCTTAAATTTTCAACATTTTCCAGATCCTCCAGATTCTTAACACTGATCGTTTGTGTAGTTGCTGAATAACATATTTTTAAACTATTTTTAGCAAAAAAAAACAGGATTACAGGATACAGGATTACTGTCTTACAGAGCCACCCTTCACCCCTCAGTGTCTATCTCAAATACAGTATATAGAAATCTATAGAAAAAAATCTAAACTACTTCTCATGTCCCTTGACAGATAATCATTCGCAGAGCCTGTGTTTTCTTTTGTTTTCAAATGAATACATAACCATTGTTAAGGATGTAAACAAAAAGTGGGGTGTGTCTACCATCAGTTTATAAATTCCTTTTGAAAGATAGTAATGGAGAAGCATTTTGACATACTCATGAGAAAACCCTTGGCATAGATATGTTGTAAACATACATCCAGAAATTCTTTTCTGTGCATGGTGTTTTTTAAGAAGAGTTTAGGTACGTGAAATTAAAGGTCCTCGGTGAGGTTTGCTGGGTTAACCTCTGATTAATTGCTTCTGTGTAACTCAGTCAGTTGTGGTGGAAGCGAGCTACTGTAATTTTGCAGCTGCTGTCTTTAGCATGACCAATACGATACACAATCCAACTGGCCTTCCAACCTCATTCCAGAGCATTCAAAATAGTTTTCTCTCTCTCTCTCTTTCCCTCTCTCTCTCTGGGATTGTTGATACTGTGGCTCTTCAAATTTAAAATCCATCAGAAATGACATTACACACATGTCCTGTTGATAGCCGCAGACAACTCTAGGGTTCAATCCTAGGAGAACACAAAAAAGTTAGTTCAGCAAGACCTGGCAAGGGTCCTTTTCATTTGTTCTTGAACGATTTCAACAGGCTGCTCCAATCTCTCATTTTTATATTCAGTTTAATTGAAATTGATTGTCCGTACCCACCGTTAACCTAGAGATATGTAGCCAGAGGTTACACAGCCAGGGCAGGCTGTGTAACCTCTGGGCATGTGGGAGGACATTACCCGTGGACGTTTTGGAGGAGAGCCAGACCCTGACCAATAAACCAGAGTATGAGGAACTCTGCTCGGCCCCACGACGTGGCAATGCCTACTCCAGAGCCTGGGGAAGTAGAGATTCCTCAGTTATATTTTCATAGCTAAATGATGTATTTATCTCCCTCTGTGGTAAGTCAAATATACGCATGAAACACATCTTGGCCAAACGTCGCTTGAGAGAGGAAGAAAGAGAGAGAGAAAGTAAAGTTGTGAGATGATCAGGAAAATGGTTCGACGTTGAAGGGAAGCGACATAACAGACGTGATGATGAACTGCATTATATTTACTTTAAAGTCCCAGTGACATAAAAACAATAACACTTCCTATTTTTTCATGAAATATTGCCGCGTTTATTGTAAAAATGAATGTGTTCTCATAATCATCAGTTAACATCTGAAAATGCACTTCTGCCCACTAGTGACTATCCATCTTAAATGACTTAAGTTAGACGGCTTGGGCGTCGCATCCGTTAGCTCCTCCCCTTCAACTGTCAGTCTGATCCCAGTTCCATATCAAATGTATAAATTACAATACAATGGATGTTTATACACCCAATCAATTCGCAGTAAAAAATGCAAGCCACGCCCACACTTTTTCACATTCGGAGTTCAGAAATGCGTCAGAATACGCAAATAAAAACGCTTGCAACTTTTGGTTCATGGAGACTAATATTTACTGTTTATTGCTTTATTGTTGCACAGAAGTTCCAAATTGCTGTTCAGCACTGTTTCCATGCCAATCAAAACTTAATATATAGGGATGTACCAATTTTATCGATATAGTGTTATCGCAATAGCAAAATTGTCTCAATATTATCATGGTCACATGACTGTATTAAACGATAGGTCTTCCGGGCCTAACATAGAAAATGTTAGAAAAAATAATAGATGTTACCTTTGTCAAGGTCCGTCTGGTGCAATTATTTTATTTTATAAAGGTCATTTGACCCATGTCATACTATAACTCATACCTCTAAGCATCAGTTATGATTAGAGGATAAAGAAAAGAGTATTCTTATGGCACGTTTCCAAGTTATCATTTGTCATTTTAAATATTGCAATAAACATCGTACCGTGGACTCTTTACTGAGCTATTATCGTACAGTGAGATTTTGATGTTGTTACATAACCTATAAATATGCAATGTTTTCACAAGTATGTTTTGTCTACAAATGATCTCAAATTTTTAAGCCTAAGCCTTTAGATCAAATGATTTTAAAGATAAATTTCGGTCAAGTGCTGCTTAACATTTGAATGGTTGCGTATATCAAATACATCTTGAGCAGATTGTTTGGAAGAGCTTGAGGGAGGAGGGAAAAGGTTGTGATTCGATCGGCTTGTCAGCAGAACGTCACAACACAGTAAGAAAAGTGACATAACACGCAGAAAGATTCACTGCAATCACATTATTTTGTTACATAAAGGGGTTTAACCCTGCAGCGCAGCCGGTCGAGCCGACGCTCTCGGTCGCCTCGAGTAACAAAAGTCCTCTGCGAAAGAAGGTCGTAGGTGACCGAATTGATTTCACACTCATCACCCGCTTTGATAAGCAACTTTGTCTGATGCTCCGTGCTGTTAGCAACTGTCCGTGCAGATGGCTCACTCTGCGCTGATCTGCTTTAGTTCTTCACTAAGTAAGATGTGAGGACGACAGGTCTTTTGAAGTCGCTCATTGAGTATTCCCAGCAGATTATTCTACACTCAGCCTGATTAAAAAGAGGTAAATGGGTCTGTGTGAAGAAGCTGCGAGTTCAAACCCAAGAAAACTGAACTGTTGAACTTCCTACCTCGCCGTGCTCTTTGTGCGTGTTCGTTCCTTTTCTGCGCCTGCCGACGATCGAATCTTTGAGGTTGGACTTTTGTTGAACTTTTCTCATTAAAGTGTCCATCCCCCTCATGTCCCGAACCCTTACATGTGCTTAACCTGTCTTCACATGTCCAGACACCGACACAACATCCAACATCCTGCCAGTGTCAAAGATGACTTTCTGTTTAAACAACAGACAATAAATACAACTAACTAACTAACACCCCAAACTGCTTCTCCCCGAGTAGAAACAGAGAGAGGCGGTGCTCCGCTGGGAAATGTTTCGCTAAGCTTATTCAGAAAGTACCTAGATTTGTCACTATAGTCGCTTTTTGAAAAATAAGTCGCTAAAGGGGTCTGAAAAGTCGCTAAATCTAGCGACAAAGTCGCCAAGTTGGCAACACTGTATAGCGTGACACTAGCTAAACTGTTCTCAAAACAGTAGGGTTGCACAATTAATTAAACATGTATAAAGAAGGCAATACATAAATTATTTTAAAGTGGATGCGCAACGGTGTTTCGTGCATTCTGACTTCTTTACAATGTTAAATGTGCTGCCTTCTCATGCCTGACATGGCCAACTTGTCAAAAATGAGTTGGACGTATGACGTAGTATTTCTGTGCTCAATACACTCCCCCAGTGTTCGTATAGGTTTCGGAAAGTTTTTTTCGAACATGAAAATCCGTTTCGTTACAACTTTTCTTAGTCCCTTATTGGACGATTCTCGCACGCTCGCGCGTCAACCAAGGAGAGCGGGAGGAGGAGCATGCGCACACATCAACCGGCTGGAGCAGGAGAGAGAGAGCACTGCATTCGCTAAGTTCAGCTGTGTTTGTTTGTTCACTGCATTTCGGTGAGGAATGTTATATAAACGGTGGATATAACGCTGGATTTGCAGATCGTTTGAAACTGATAGATGGAGCGGCTAAAAGATGCCCGACAAGAACCGCACGTGATAAGTGAAACTGAGTCATATGTCTGTGTTTTGTTGGCAACGGGTGCGAACGTGGTTTAGTTCCGCCCGTACAGCTGTATCTGTCTTTTATAAATGTGATCAAACTAAAGACTCGGATTAAGAGTACTTATTCTGTAAGTACTCAAGTTTAACATGAGATATGCAGAACTGTATGCAGAAACGGTTTGTGAGAAATATGTATGTTGGTTGTAATTTGTGATGTTTGGTCACCAATGTTCAGCAAAATATCTTCTTTTGTGTTCTGTAGAAGAAAGAAAGTCACACAGGTTTGGAATGACATGAGGGTGAGTAAATAATGAAAGACCTTTCATTTTTGGATGAACTGTCCCTTTAAAGCATCACTATTCTTCAATATTGTGCAGCCCTACTAAACCATATACTGTATTTACAGCAGCAAACTATTTTGATTTCTGTGAATCAGCTTGTTTAAATGTTTCATGTAGAAGCTAGACTTGTTTTTTTTTTTAACAAGTCCTAGTTCCCAAAGTTAGAAGTCCCTTGTAATCAAAACGACTTTCTCTTAAACACACTTTGCTTGACAAACCAAGAAGTAACAGTATCTCATTTATCTCGCCCCGAGATAAGACGTAATGGGGATTTCGAAGCGTAATTCTCATGAATAATGAGGACTGTTAAAAGATTTGGATTTCATGTAGAGGTCGAACACCTGGAGGCAATTATTTAACCTCCAAATGAGGCATCCCGCAGCAGCTGTTTCCTGGGACCTTTGCCCATTTACTGGATGGAAGGATTGAGCTCGTCTTTAAGACGTTTGGCTCGCAATCTAGTGCGCTGCCATCGCTTAGAATCACGTTCCAGGGACAAAAAATGATACGGTGCACTCTCAACCCCAGAAAATGCTCTTAAATAGCTTGGCATCGTTGAGGATGTTTTAGCGTAATTACCATGACAAGCAAATATTGCTTTTGTGTGATCGGTCTGAAATCTGCAATTTTCCCCACGGTTAACGCACGACGATGAAGCGGCAGTCGGTTAATAAGGATAGATCAGATCTCCTTTTAAAAGCTGGCATTGGAAAATATAGTGACTGGACAAGGAGACAAATGTTCGGTTTGACAGCTCATTTGTTAAATAGTTGGCATGTAGCCCGTGCTACTATCTGCATGTCTCGCAGAGCACATCAGCTCTGAAATCCTGCGTAACATCGTGTCATGCTTTTCCTTGTAGAACTGTCTGATAAGCTGATTGATGCAATTTCCCCGGTGTGTTTTACCCTGTATGTGTGCGCAGATAGGATGAGCTGAGCTGCAGGGAATTATGGGATGGATGGTGGGCGCAACGTAGTGTACATAGACATTATCTTAAGAATGTTTCAACTTCTCTGTACTTTTTACAATTTGAGAATCAAATATGCTACACTGTAAAAAATGAATTTCTCGCTAAGCATTTTCGTCTTGTTTTATAGTACAAAATATGAAAACATTTTGCATTGTTTTATGAAAGAAAATATAAGAATTCGTGAAGTTTATGTTTAAAACAAGAAAACTGCCAATGGGGCGAGAAGAATAAACTTGAAGTTTATTTTTCTAATCCATTAGCAGATTTTTTTTCATTCATAAACCAGGACCTAAATATCTTCGGTCACTTTTCTTAGTCAGGATTAGATTCCTATGATTTTAATTGCTCCTATAGCATTAAAAGAGATTTGAATTTTTTAAATACGTTTTTATAATAATTGTAATCTAATTCCCGTCCCGTTGACCTTTGTGTTAAAGCGTTAAAAATATTTATTTTAATTTTATGTGTAGATGCCGTTTAGGTCGAAATATTATTAGATTTAATTCAAATTTCAAATGCAGTGTGCATGTTTTTATTGGGTTTCCAAATATTAAACTAAGGGATTTTGAAGAATGTCGATAACCAAACAACATTGGCCCCTATTGACTTCCATCGTATGGACACCAAACCACTGAGACATTTCTCAAAATATCATACAGGTTTGGAATGTCATAAAGATTTTTATTTCATCTTTCCCTGTAAGTATACTTTGTATTATTCCAGCTGTATTTTTGTTTTGACTACTATATATGGAAGGCATTCATAGACCATACTGAAGACCAGACATTATGGGTCCATACCCAAAGCGTCAGACCTCTGGCATTTTGGCGTTACTGAGCAGATTTCTTCCACGCCAGTGGACACGTAGGGTTACAGTTCAACCTCACCCAACCTTGTAATTGGGATTCATTGTGTTCTTAAAAGACTTTACATAAAGCACCATGTGCTTGAATGCATTACGGATTGAATAGAGCACATGTAATATGTGTATTGCCCCATTTAGACTCTCAAATACTCGTGACAGCTCAGAAATGACGGCGTCTTTTTTTGCACCCTCAGGAAATTAAGTTGAGACCGCAACGCGTTCCGCCTCGCTCCGAAATGAGAACGATCGCACCAAGCCAAATCCTTTTCATTTGCATGTTTTCTGCTTGCCACATTCCTGCGAGTCAATGAATTAAAACCGTGCGAGGTCATAAATTGCTCTTGCATGCTTTTGTCCGGATGGCATATTAATGTGGTCGGTTATGTGGGCTTGTTCCTTTCTTTTCTTTGTTTTCCAGTAACAGCAGAAGTTTAAAGGCAGGAATGAATATACAATGTATATCATGTCTGTGTAACCTTTGACCTCCAGCTCATTCGGCCTGAGCGTCACCGGAAAAGATTCCTCCAAATCAACACCCTGACCACCGTAAGCTCTGGAATGACACGCGACCCTCTTCCATTCATAATAAAACAATGAAGTTGTTTGCAGAAGAAAGGATAGAAAATTCTGTTGACCTGCAGATTGGTCCCATGTGAGCAGCTCGATGGTTGTCGCTCCCCCCGCAGCAGAGCCGGACAGCTGGAGGTGCTGGCGGAAGCAGGCTTCGTGCTGTGTGTTTGGCCATCTGGAAAAGGAGTAGGATTCCAGGGCTGATGGTGAGGTGAAGAAAAGTGCCTTTCCTTCTGCTCGGCAGCGTCGTGATTTGTGTTACGCCATTTGCGAAAAGGACCTGCACTTTCTCTCAGAGGCTGTTCTGACATTTATCACATCCTATCTCCAAGTTTAAGGGCGATAGTATTTAACACAACCTCTTTAACCTTATTTTAAAAATATTTGCGGCGCAGTGCTTATTTAAAAGGGTCATATTGCGAGGAGTCAAATTTTACTTGATCTTTGGATAAAAATATACATTAAAAATCGAAATGAGAATGTTAGTGAACAATGGAAACTATAATACACCTGACAGTCCCTTACAAACAGTTAAGAATACTTTATGTAGTAAGTATACTAACACCAATATACTAGTAATGTACTTGTAAGTGTGCTATTTCATTGCTACTTGGGACTAAATGGACTCTATTTTTAGTTTATAAATAAAGTATACATACAGTATAAGTATAATAGTACACAGCTACTTCGTTTGTACTGCAACTATACTACAAGTGAACTTATGGTTTACTAGTGCAATACTTGTAGCACATTTTTTAGTTTATGAAAGTTCAATTTGAAGTATACTCGTAGTATACTGAAGTATGTACTAGTTCAGTAGTTTTTATACTGTAATAATACTTATATTCTACTTATAGTTTACTGTTCATATATATACATATATACTGTATATATAAATATATATATTTATATACAAATATTTAGAAAAGTACATAACATTTAGACTAAAAGTATACTTTATTATTTTTAGTCTAAAACGTATAGTAATAGCACACTTGAATAAACCTTTTTTTGTAGGGGACAGTGACAGTAGCTGGGTTTCCATACAAACGTGATGCGTTTTTTCAAAGTTCGCAATAACAGGAGGAAAGAAGAATGCAAAATTGGTGCGTTTCCATCAAGTTCCTCGAGCGGATGACGGTGGTATTGATAACCTAGTAATCAACAGTAAATAAAGAAGATCTGGAAACCAGAAAGACACAATCAACGGAAACGGCCGCTTCGTCTCGTGGCTTTAAAGCCCCACTGCAATGCCTTGGATCGCGCAGCATTACTTGATGTGTTCATGTAATCTTAAAATGCAGGAAAATGCAGAGAGCACGAGATAAATAGAGTGGCCACTCCCCCTTTTAAGATAACCAATGGTGTTTAGTTTACGGCACAGTCAGCCTGGCAAAACTGCATTTAACATTTTGATAGCCACAGTGGTGTAAAAGTCTATTGAAAAGAATCGGACACGTAAAATTGCAAAAATTAAAGTGTCAGAACAAAAGATGCATTCTATCTAAAAGCGAATGCTCACCCAGACCTGCCTGAAACGCCTCGTGTAACCACACCCCTAAGATTTGACTGAGACCGCCCAAATGTATACGTAAGTAAGATGGGTGTACCTGTCACTACAATTGCTTGGGAACCTGATGTTCCAAATATGGTAAGACGCGTTACATTTCCGTCACACGCTTGCAGTGTTCGACCAATCACTGCGCACTGGTAAACGGGCCAATCATAGCACACCTCGCTTTTTAGAGCGATGAGCTTTGTAAAAAATCAGCACGTTTCAGAGAGACGGGGCAAACATGCACGGTATGTGGAAAATACAGCGTTTGTTAACCTTAAATCGTGTATACACATTGCATTACATCTAAAACAAAAGATAATAGTCATTTTAGCCGTGTCATATGACCCCTTTAATGTAAATGTTTACACTGTCTGGATCATCCCCTATCTCCCATCTAGTGCATTATGTAGGACATAATAAATGTGCGAACAAGTGGCTGATTTGAGGCGTCGCTTCAGCAGCTCCGATAGTGAAGGGGGCGGGACTCTTCGGATTCTAAAGCGGATTTGATTGGACGAGAAGGCTGAAGTGTAGCGTGATGTGATGGAATTTCTAGATTTTTTGAGCGCACGTGCCAGACTGTCAGTTTTGAACGCTTATATCTTCTAAATGGGAAGTTTGTCAACGCGTAGGAACATATCAGTTCATTGACGTCCTTAAGGCTACTTATTTTTAATAAAAGGAGAAAACTTTCATTTTGATTTCACTGGGGTTTCTAATGTTAGCTACGTCAGCATTTATTTGGCAAATGCGTTTCCATCTCCCATTATTCGCATTAACTGTGTATCGCAAAAAAAAAAACCCACCTCAAGCGAGCGTAAAAACCTTCTTTTTGCGAAGTAAGGTTTTTATTTCAAAATTTGCCATTTCCATCACCCGTTTCTGATGCCAAACTTCAAAATGCGCATAAAAGCAGAGTGATGGAAACCTGGCTATTGTTTACTATGATTTAAATAAACTACTGTCAGAAAATGGTCATGACACGCATTATACAGTAACTGGACCTCATGCAAACAAATATATAGAATAACATTTTAATATCACCCTGTTAAACTGAAGTCTGAAGAAGAAATGTACCCATTCTGCTAAATCTATGTGTGCATTGTTGGTTTTAATGTGCACCCTGTTTCATTACGGTGAAAGAAATTGAAGTATAGCCTGTAATTATACAGCAGTATGCATACTCAAATCCTTCCGTCATTCTGTTGTGCAAGAAAACAGAAATTTCATTTAGTCTGATGACTGCATACGTGTGGGGACGGGACAGGAGCTTACATTTATGACCCTCATCTTGTGTTATTGTGATACATGGCTGGTCTTGGTGCTGTCGTTTTGGAAAGCTGACACGACGGGCTCTCAGCACTCAGTAGTACATGGCGAGTGATGGGGCCGAGCAGAATGAGCTTTAAGTGTGTGAAAACGAGGGCTTGATAACAGGTTTTGGGACCATTTCCATCAAGTCTGTTTGTTTTTAAAGCATTGTTGCTAAGCACTACAAGCTAACGTTAAACATGGCAGCAATGCAGATACACGCAGGCCGTAACGCTTAAGGCATGTACGCTTACTCTGATGTGTTTTTGCGATAGTGGATGTGAACAAATATGTGGAAAAGTAAATTATTCTGTGTTGGTTTGGCTCATTTCACCCCGGAAGAAAGACAGTTTAATTTTGCTATCGTAACCTGATTCACCGGTATTCCTTACTGAGGGTGTATAGAGCAGTGAACACTACATAGGGGAACAGAAAAGCCAGTCGGGACACAAATCAGACCTACAGCACAATAACAAAATATGCCATTTTGCAAAAGTATGTTCATGTTTGTAGGGAGCAGTGAACACTACAAAGGGAGCCTATGTAGTGTTCACAGCCATAGACATACATGGATGCCATATTGCACTCTATAAAAGTGGATAAAATGCACGATGATGTTTACATTTTAATGGTTTACAATTGGCGTTGAGTACAAAAACGTTTAGTCTCTAGTAACTTATAATGTGGATATTTAGAAATGGAAAGTCATTAATTGTTATAAGGATTTGTGGAAACTCACACTTATCAAGCACTGACGTGGCTTATTTCGGTTGATAATTGTGGACACGTCCCTAATGTAATATTAAACGTACATTAAATGAGTTTCCCATCCATGTTCACTGCTCCCTAGTCAGCAGGGAATATCTGCAGTGTTTTTACTAGGCCAAGTATAAAAAGCATTTGATTTGGATAGATTCCAGGTAATATGAAAAAAAACAATATAATGTGTATATATATTTTTTCAGCACGCTGTTTATTCTATCATATCGCCCAGCTCTAGTTGTCTGTGGCAGACACACTTCTGTGTGTTTTATTATCTTAACATATCAGGCTGGCAGTGTGGAGGTCATCTGTCAAATATATGCTGGATTTCCACTGAGGGTTTTGGCCCGGAGCTGTTTCATTCATCAGCCTCGCTGTCGTCAGTCTTTCTGAGAGACACGCTGAGTAAGTGTAAGTTTGGTCCCGAGCGGAGAGAAAACAAGTTACTTAGCAACATCCTTCTTTTCAATATGCTCACGTTGTGCACTCCGGTCACGTTTTTTCAGGTAATACGGGAGATAAAATGTGATTTGTAGGCCTAATTCGATCTTAAAAAGTCATCAGGTTTTCTGAAGCGAATGTACACGACTCTAGTTGTGCACAGATTTAATCGAGTAGATTTAGCTCTTTATGAGTATATAAAATGATTTTTATAAAATCCTTATCCCGTACTCCAAATCACCGGGAAAGTCGTTGGAAATTTCATTGGTCAGAAGCCGTGGGAACCCTGATACAGTCCCCGACATAACAACACGTTGCCATGCAACAAAAATAACGAGCCGCTATGGGTGCTTTTCTGTGATATGGACATTATTTTGTGTCATGGCTTTGACTGTATGATGGATTGTACTTAAATTTACACTTAAGCAGATGATTTTAACCAAAGCGTTTTACAAAAATGAGGCGAAAAAAGCGATTGGGTTTAAGAAGGCAATTATGAAAAGTTACAACATTTCAACAATTTCTAGATGCCATGCCTGGACCTTTATTGATATAAATAATCCGAATAAACAGCAATGAGTTTTTTGTCTGTGTAAGCTTGCAGTTTCCGAACATCAGTTATATTATGTGGTTAATGCTTCAGAATTCTCATCCAGTTAGAATTTAGAGTTGGAATCTGACATGCGACAGTTTATAAAAGGGCACATAAAGTCTTGGGTGTCTTCATGAGACGTCTAAAGCAAAGCCACCTTTAATTCACCCCTAAAGATACAGTATCCTGCCAGGAGCTGATGTCTGTGGGCCTGAGAAAGAAGCTTGTCTTTTGTTCTATTTGGCCCTCATCCTTCCACGCTACAGAACAATAGAGCTGGCACCAAGCTCACCACTCACACTTCAGTAACCCAGTACGCTCTGGAGCTCGGCCAGATTTCTACTTTGTAAACTATGACTCACCACGATAGCAGTTTCTTTTCAATAACACGTAGAGGGATGAAGCCGAGATTAATGAAATTATGCTGCAGGCTTTGTTTGTTCAAGGTTTACAACAGGACAAATCGGTGCTAATTAAAGAATGCATAATTGTGCCAGTTCAGAGATAAAAAAATTATTTACTATGGCCCGTACAGATGCTGATATCTGTACAGCAAGGTTGCCAATGATCTACAAATACGTCTGCGGAAAGTTTCTTACATTTTTTGAATTGACTATTTATAGGTACGCGTTTAAGTATGAAATGATCGTTTTTGCTTCACGTTTGAACTAATGACAACATTTTTTCCAAATCCCAAAATATGTTTTTTGCATTATTTGTGGCAAATCGAAACAGGACAAACAGGCAATTGCATGTTTAAACAATGCAATTCTAATGTTTTTACATGTATTTTGGTATAAAGCTGTGCGGAAAATGACACACGGCACTCTGTAAAGTTGAACTATTTCCATCTCGATGCAGAAAAATGTGCGCGCCGCATTTGCGACCGCGTCGCTCCCTATTTGGCCACGCCTACATTAAAATTAACGAATATGCGCGCGAAATGTGAATCGGGCCTAAGAATCATAACTTTCATGCGTCTTTGCATTCTCAGTCTTTCACATTGCTGTTGGGCGACTAAGTAATTCCTGAGCTTTGTTTCTGTTGAAATCTAATTTTTTTCAGAGGTTGTATATAAGTTTGTGCCACTTTCCGAATCCGAAATATATTCATGAATTTAGAGAAACAATAAAAAATGGCATTTTGTTTTTTGATGTTCAGCATGCTATGTAATCGAACGAATCCCTCAATCCTTTATTGAAGTAGCACATAGACAAGTAGAGCATCATACTTCCAAGGTGGACTGTGGAATTGATGGCAAAATACATTCTTGAATTCGTCTCTCAGTGTTTGTTTGCCATGGGAAAGCTGGAAAAAGTGTGGAATCAAAGTGTGTCTGTTAAAGCAGAGATAACAAAATTTGTTTAATAAATGTGTATGTTTGCGGGGTAGATGTTTGACATTTGTTTAAAAACATTATTTTGCAATGCCAGTTGTGTATGTAGATTGCATAGCGTATTCCTGGGGGAAGACGCATTTGCCAAATGAATCGCCTGTTGGGAAGACCGCATCCTCTGTCGCCACAGCAACCGGTAAGCAAATGCATCTCGTGTTTCATGCCATTGTTGAGTTACGTTATTGCACTGGGAACATTGTGCTGGCTTTTGGAAAAACCTAACACCTGCGCAGAGCTGTGAGGTTCCTGTCATGCTGTCCAAAGCTGATGGGGTCTTTGTCAGACTTTTTTACGCTTACTATTACATTACTGTTGTTGCCTACAGTATGCGCAGCATTTCATCAATTTTTCAGAATGCTACCTCAGGAAACAGCTGCACTTTATAGCTGGTACTAAGAAAGCGAAGTACGTTTTGAAGAAGAGCTTTTGTATTTGAGTTCAGGTGATGTGACTCGTCCCTTTAGAGCAACAGTTCTGCATTCAATTGATTTTACGATAAATTATGTTTTTTAGTTGGCTTGATGTGTTATTTCATATTGGGCTTATTCAGCAGGTATTGCATTAAATTATGGTCGGTCATGGTTAGTTATTGACCAGGGAACACTATGATTGCTCACTAGAACAGTTATTTTCAGGCCCATAAATTTCTATGTGCACGGCTGTGAAACCATTCAGAACACAGAGTCCCGGCTACCTTGGTTTTAATAGCTCACTTTTAAGATGAACAGAGGCTGGTACTCCCAAATGATGAATTGAAAGTTTTATGACCAAGATATTTGGCATAAGTTATGATGGTTTTTATACGCAATGACAATAGACATACTGTACGCTAGCATTAAGAGAAGTATGGAGTAAAACGAATGACATGGTTATGATTTGGCTTTATGATCTAATAATGTAATGCAGATGTGTATGCGCATTACCTGGATTAGCCTGAAATATTTTATTAGAACATAAACGCAATTTGAAACATAATTTGTTTAAGTATGTTGTCTTGTTTTCCAGTACACATATCTAAAAACGTCTCAAATCAAGACGTTTTTGATGAAAAAAATGACTTTGTACCTCAAGATTATTTTTCTTACTCCATTAGCAGATATTGTTTCTTGTTTTAAGCATAAACTCACTTAGATTTATTTTGTTCTAGAAAACTTGATTCCATATATATTTTTTAAAGAATTTAAGATTTTTTTACTAAAAAGGACAAAAATACTAAATTTACTCATTAAAATACTATTTTTTTACAGTGTGATCTTTTGGTGATTTTCTTTCCCCCCCCGTTAAGGCAAATATTAACTTAAAAAAGGCTATTTTGTAATACCCCACACAACTAACTCTGGGAATTTGCTAAATCCTTTGCACCATTGCACCGTTGCTTTCAGGATGCTTTCTATGTAGACTGCTTGCTTAGAATTTGACAGCCAAATAAAGATGGGGGAACAGAGCGGATAGATTGCTTGAAGGACTGGACATTTCGTTTGAAATGCTGAACAGCTGTAATGATGTCAGCGTGCACCGAACTGAATATTCCAGATTCAGTGAGCGTCGAGCATAAATCTGTGTACTCAGGTGCGTTGTGTGAAGTTAGAGGAGCAGAGCGGTCGAGCAGAGGGGAGTCGGTGTGTCTTGTCTCTGGGCCAGTTCTGCTCTGGCATTGCCCTCTTCCCATGAACCCGAGCCCCAGAAACAAAGCAGAGGGATTATATGATCTTCTTCTGGACGAGTGAGGCTGCACTTTCAATTGCATTACAAATCCAGTTAGTAAAGGATACTGACATGGAACAGGCCTTGTGTCTTTTAACGCTGTAAGACCGACATAGAAAAACTGACCTGGGAAAGAGGAAAATTTGGTTTTGAAGTCGGTTTAAAAGCACATACCTTATTATAGTAGACACGCACCTCATCTTTTTTCTCGAGATAACTGATGTGCTTTGTGGTATCTGTACACCTCTGCTAAAAAAAACAATAGAAGCCCAATACAAACCATCACATAAATTCTAATGGTTTCCATTAAAATACCATTATGAACCATTAGCTTTTTACAATTCCTTCTTGTAGCATTTTGGGCATTATTCCAAAGGGTTAATCTGCCAGATAACACCCCATCCATGAAATCCATGACATACCAGAAGAGACCATTAGAGTTTCCATTAAAACCAATACAATTCCCATTAAAACCATTAAATCCATTACATACGCTTTTGTGTTTTGGGCAGGGTTTTTTTCAGTAAGTGAGATGACACTGAAATGCATCTAGAGCAATGCACATAAAAACAAAAACTTTTATGTACACAAATATACGGTATTAAATTAATCCACAGATTAAAGGTGTCAAGATGTATAAAGTCTCCTATGTGATGAAGTGATTTCATTTCTGTGAAAAAAATTAGGTCATGTCCTTGAAAAGACATTTAAAAAGCTATTCCAGGCTGTTTTTTCATGTGCACGGTAGGCTTAAGTGGCATTAGGTATTCGACTGTGTGGCAACAGACAGCGAAACCGTCTGCCTTCTTTACTGCAATTTTAATGCTATTCCGGCTATTCTCAGAGCTTCACCATGACATCATCCATTAAAATACTTATGGGTCGCAGTTTCTAGCAAACCCCTCCTCTTCTGGGTCACTCACTCGTGCTTCTCGGCGAGCGTGCCGGCAGCGTGAAAGCGTAAACAACAAGGTCAATTTTTAATGTCCATTTAATTGTCAAACCCATCCCTGTAGCCTGGTGTTTGCTTATGATGCTATCACACGATGAAGGTTTCCCCCGGAGAGGCATCAGAGGAGGGGCATGTTTGTATATACTCTCACTGCCCATCCGGTAACGCACAAGCTGGAAGCCAGTTTCGCAGAGACAGCTGTCCTCTGCCCTGGATGAAGCTTCATCACACTAATGGGGTGAAATCTCCAGTTACGCCCCTCTCGTGCGAGAGAAACATTGCTTGTGTGTCTGCTGTAGGCGGCTGGTTTGCATGCCTCCTGCTTGCCGGTAATCGCTGGTAGCGTGAAACAAACTAGAAGTTTGTTTGGTTCGTTGTTTGAAATGCATGGACTGACTTACTTTAGCGATGCTTTTAGTGTTTTCTAGTTGTACTGTATATAAGGTTGTCACCCTAAGATTTTGTGCCGAGTAAATATGTTGAGAAATCTGGATTTGGGTAAATTTGATGAGTTTGAGTTCATATTGAGATCTTCAATAATACTGACTTTTATTGCAGACGTGGCAAATTTGAGCTCAGGTTGTGACATCGTTGAGATGTCTTCTGAAACTAATGGAGACTTTTGTGAGATTTCTGGGTCTTTTTCTCAGGAGAAATATCCGAGACGCCAAAGACGTAAGCAAAAGGTTCTGTTTAATCACATTTGTGTAGTGTTAAAGGAGTAGTTAACCTTCAAAATGAAAATTCTGTCATTATTTACACGCCCTCTTGCCATTTCAAGCCTGTATGACTTATGCAGAACACAAAAGAAGATATTGTGAAAAATGTTGGCGACAGAAATCTGTTGGTCCCCAGTGACTTGCATTGGTTTTGTGTCTATAGAAGTCAATGGGGACCGACGGTTCTTGGTTACCAACGTTTCTCAAAATATCTTCATTTGTGTGTTGCAGAAGAAAGAAAATCTTTAAAGTGAGTAAACGATGACAGAATTTTCATTTTGAAGGTGAACTATTACATAAAAAACAGAAGTTCTTCTGGACCAGCGTTCGGCCAGCTTTGTTCATGTCTTCCGAAATTGTCTATGCCTTACGTTCTTTTAACACAAATAAATGATTTTAAAATGATATGTTTGTAAAATAAATATATATATATTGAAAGTTTATTTAGCGATAATGAAACCAAGAGCAGTGATTTTAAATATGCCCACATGATGATAACTTCAAATCGTATTGGTTGTTGTCTGAACAAATAAAATATGAAAACTAGTCACAAGACATGAAAGAAACAATGAGATTTTAAGTTATCAACGTGTTGCCGCATTTCAAATGAGTGGTTTTAATATTGCTAAATAAACTCAATAACTTTCATTTAGGTTTTTTATTTTGTCACACTTTAACTATCATTTCTTTAATGATGGATGAATGTGCCATTTTGAGTCCTGTAAGTATAATAGGATAATGTACAGGCAGCATGTAGTTATCGCAGAAATAAGCCCCGACAGTGATCAGGTCTTGTATCACACTGAAGGGGCTTATTTTGTGATAACAGCCGGCTGCCTGTACATTATCCCGCTTATTACATGCATACAGTACACTTGCTACATGAGAATAAAACTGGACATGAAATGTGAATTTGAAATATTTTATTAGCTCATTTTTACCGAATGCAGACCTTCCACGACGTTCAAATGTCACGAACAGGCAATTTGGTTGAATCATTTGTAAATATAATGTCATATGTGTTATTAAAAGACATTTGTATTAAATTTGTCAACAAAAAACTGTCAAAATGATTTGCTGCCTCCTGGAGTTCGTTATTAGTTTTGAGAGGTTGTTATCGGGGAATAATGAACCTGCAAATCTCGCGACTGGCCAATCAGAATCAAGCATTCCAACGAGCCGCGTAATAAAAACAGATAACATGACAGCATTTAAGTACAAAATATTTCTGTCTTCAACTGAAAAAAGGAAGTCA
>NC_079895.1:2997574-2999887 GCF_024868665.1 Triplophysa rosa
TTTCACGTTTTCAAAATGTGACGCACATGGATGGCCCGACCAAATATTTTTTTGGACTTGAAAAGAAAAATGGTCAAAGAAGAATTATACATTCCTTGTTATCTGAATCTGGTACAGAACTTACAAATGTCAAGGAAATTCGGAAAAGAGCAGTGAATTTTTACTTGGAGTTGCACAAGAGTGAACATGTGGAGGTCAGTGGAATTGCCAGAGAGTTTTATGTAGGTCTGCCTAAAGTTCCGGATAAGGATAATGAGGAACTGGAAAAACCTTTGACTACAGGTGAACTGTTTGTTGCCCTGAACAGTATGGAGTGTGGTAGGGCCCCAGGGATAGATGGTATTCCTGTGGAGCTTTACAAGACATTCTGGGATGTTTTAAGGGATGACTTGCTAGCAGTACTCAACGACAGTATGACCAAAGGGTCATTGCCTACGAGCTGCAGGAGAGCAGTCATTACGCTTTTACCGAAGAAAGGTGACCTAAGAGACATAAAAAACTGGCGACCCGTGTCACTCTTGTGCTCCGATTTGAAGATTTTGTCCAAGACTTTGGCTATTAGATTAAGAGAAGTGATTGGTCGGGTCATTCATGTAGACCAGACATATTGTATACCTAATAGATCTATTTTTGACAAATTTCATTTGATCAGAGATATTCTAGACATTTCTAGATCTTTAGACTTGAATTGTGGTCTTATTTCTTTAGACCTAAAAAGGCGAATTGCCTTTGATCGGGTGGAACATGAGTATCTATGGCAGACGTTAAGAGAATTTGGATTCAATCCAAAGTTTATTGAAATGATTAAAGTGTTGTATGGAGATATTGAGAGTATACTTAAAATTAATGGAGGGTTGAGTACTCCTTTCAAAGTTACGAGAGGTATAAGGCAAGGGTGTGCTTTGTCAGGCATGTTGTATGATTTGTCTATTGAACCCTTGTTACTAAGAATTAGAGCAAATATTGATGGATGGAGTATACCAAATTCTGAGGTCAAGGTCAAGTTGTCAGCTTATGCTGATGATATTATTGTTATGGTTAAAAAACAAGAAGAAATAAACATTTTGCAAAGAATAATCAATGATTTTGGAAAAATGTCTTCAGCAAAGGTAAACTGGTTAAAAAGTATGGCTATAATGTGTGGGCGGGGGGAGAGAAGATACCTTCCTAAGCTTCCTGCTGGACTTGAATGGAAGAAAGGAGGTTTTAAATATTTGGGTGTATTTCTTGGAGATGATTCAGTACAACAAAAAAACTGGGAGGGTGTCCTGGAGAAGACAAAAGGAAAATTAGAAAAATGGAAATGGCTTTGGACAAAAATGTCATTTAGAGGAAGAGTTATAGTTATCAATAATTTGGTGGCCTCAACATTCTGGCATCGGCTAGCATGTATTGAACCCCCAAATGGACTCCTTGCAAAACTGCAGACAATCATAGTGGAATTCTTTTGGACTAAGTTTCATTGGGTACCGCAGAGCATTCTATATCTTCCTAAAGAAGAAGGGGGCCAAGGACTAATACATCTGGCTAGCAGGAGAGCAACTTTTCGTCTACAATTTATTCAAAGACTCTTGATGGGACCTAAAGATCTTGTGTGGAAGGATGTTGCTAATTTCATTTTAAGTCAAGCTGGAAATTTGGGACTTGAATCTTCTTTATTTCTTGTGGACACTTCTAAGATTCAATTAAATGGACTGACTCCATTTTACAAAAGTGTTTTTAAAGTTTGGAGTCTGTTTGAAAAAAAGAGAGAAGTATCTGAATGTTCTTTATTTTGGTTATTAGAAGAGCCTATTGTTTATGGGGCAAGATTGGATATTACTTCTGAAGTGGCATTGGGGTTTGAACATATGTTACGTATGTCAAAGAATGTTAAATTATATAATCTAATAACTGCTGGTGGGCCTGACTTGGATAATTTGAATAAGGTGGCCTCAGTTTTGGGTCTAAAATCAATAAGACTAGTTGAAAAATGTTTGGAATTGGTGAAACAGAAACTTACTGTACAAAAAAAGTCTCTCATTTTGAGTTTTTGTAAAGGAAATTTGCATCCAAATAAGAACGATCCTTTCCTGGGGGTTTATATCACTTCTAATTTTGGAGGTTGTGGGGGAAAGTTGTTGGATGCTTCTTGTTTAGAAGATTTACATTTTTTTGAGGTTGACGGGAAGAAATTGTATAGATGCTGTGTTAAAGTTATGAATAAGAACACCTTAAAGGATAGAGTGGATACTGTTTGGAGGGAAAAATTGCATTTGAATGATGATGTTAATCCGGTATGGAGGGTTTTTTATAAACCTCCTTTAGAAAAAA
>NC_079895.1:2999987-3002885 GCF_024868665.1 Triplophysa rosa
TGGAGTCGAGGATGGACTCAACCCGATAGATCTGTTGGGAGATGTCGAGTGGTGGAGGAGGAGGTGGCTCAGCATCAGGTTCTGTGGAGGGAACAAAGACAGGGTCATGGTGAGGTTTAAGCAGTGATACGTGGAATGAAGATGATATACGGTAGTGAGCGGGGAGTTGAAGACGATAGGTGATTGGGTTGACCTGGTGCAGTATGGGGAAAGGGCTGATGTATTTGTGACTCAGCTTCCTGCAGGGCTGCCGCAGGCGGAGGTCCCGGTTGAACAACCAGACCAGTTGTCCTGGCTGGTATTGAGGAGTGGGTGAACGTTGGGTGTCCGCATACCTCTTCTGCCTGCAGATCGCCTGCTGCAGGTGTTGGTGGGCTGAGTCCCAGACCCTCTCCCGAAACCAGTGATCCACTGCTGGCACCGTTGAGGGTTCACCCAACCAGGGAAACATATGGGATTGGTAGCCAAGTATGCACTGGAAGGGGGTTAGCCCGGTGGAGGCCTGACGGAGGGAGTTTTGTGCATACTCGGCACAGCGTAAAAGACGGTGCCAGCCCTGCTGATGATCGTGACAGTAGGATCTCAGGTACCTCCCAATATCCTGTATCTTTCGCTGAGCTGGGCCATTCACTTGCGGTGATATCCAGAGGTGAGACTTACGGTGATGTTGAGGTGTTGGCAGAAAGCCTTTCAGACTCGTGATATAAACTGGGGACCCCTGTCCAATACGATATCCTCAGGCAGTCCATAATTACGAAATACTTGATTGAAAAGAGCCTCTGCTGTTTGGAAGGCTGTAGGGAGACGATGTAATGGAACCAGTTTGCAAGCTTTAGAGAATCGATCGATGGCCACTAGGATGCAGGTATATGTTTCGGATAGGGATAAGTCCGTTAGGAAGTCTACTGCAATATGGGACCATGGGCGATGAGGAATGGGCAATGGCATGAGTTTACCTTCTGGACTTCGACGTGGGGTTTTGGCGACGGCACAAACTGAGCAACCTTGGACGTACTGGGAGATATCCTGAGACATCCTTGGCCACCAGTATCGTGCAGACAGGAACGTTTGGAGGGTTTGCTGACTGCCTGGGTGTCCTGATCCCGGAACGGAGTCAGCCGAGTCGGTGTTCCTGGGGGAAGTAGATTTTATCCTCAGGACCTCTCAGCGGAGCTTGCTGGTCACTTGCTGCTATTTCTTCGTCAATCTTCCATAGGATGGGATTTAGGATCATGTTTGAAGGAAGAATGGGATCAGTCTATGGGTTCAGGATCGGGGTGAAACTGGTGAAAGAGGGCATCTGCTTTATCATTCTTTGTTCCTGGTCGGTAGGTAACTGTGAAGTGAAACCGTGTAAAGAACAGAGCCCACCTGGCCTGTCGGGGATTAAGGCATCTGGCGCTCTTCGGGTATTCAAGATTCCGATGGTCCGTGGTTACAAGAAATGGGTGATTGGCCCCCTCTGCCAGTGCCACCATTCTTTCAGCGCAAGCTTAATAGCCAGCAGTTCTCGATTTCCGACGTCATAGTTTTGCGCCGCCGGAGACAGCTTACGTGAGAAGTAGGCACATGGATGGAGACGCGGAGGATTCCCTTGTAGTTGAGACAGCACGGCACCCACTCCAGTGGTCGAGGCGTCGACCTCCACTTCGATGGGGAGTGCTGGGTCCGGAAGACAGAGTGTGGGTGCAGTGCTGAAGGCTCTCTTGAGTTGACAGAAGGCATTGGGGTTCCAGGACAGAGACTTGGACCGTTGACTTATCATGGAAGTGAGGGGTGAAGCAATGGAGCTGAAGTTCAATACGAAGCGTCTGTAGAAGTTTGCACATCCAAGAAATCGTTGAAGTTCTTTAACTGTATTGGGACGTGGCCAATGTTCAACAGCGTCCACCTTCCCCTGGTCCATACTGACTGAGTTGTTCGTGATGTGGTAACAGAGGAAGTGGATGGAGTTGGTATGGAATTCACATTTCTCTAATTTGAGGTAGAGATGGTGTTGTCGGAGACGCTGTAAGACTTGAGAGATGTGGTCATGCAGGTTGCAGGAGTATATGAGGATGTCGTCGATGTAGATTATAACAAATTGATTGAGCATGTCTCGGAAGATTTCATTCATGAAACTCTGGAAGATAGCGGGAGCATTAACTAGTCCAAATGGCATCACCAGGTATTCGTAGTGTTCAGAAGGGGTAATGAAGGCGGTTTTCCATTCATCTCCGGGTCTGATGAGGTTGTATGCACTACGGAGGTCAAGTTTGGAGAAGATCGTGGCGTCGCCGAGTTGTTCCAAGGCCGCTGGAACCAGGGGAAGAGGATAGGCAAACTTACGGGTGTGTGAGTTAAGTGTCCGATAATCAATACACGGTCTCAAGCCTCTGTCCTTTTTGCCCACAAAGAAGCTGGAAGCAGCCGGGGAAGTGGATGGTCGAATGAAGTTTTGTGCCAGTGCCCATCTCACGTACTCATCCATGGCCTTCCGTTCCTGGACCGATAGTGGATAGATTCGTCTTTTAGGAATGACAGCTCTAGGCAGCAGCTCGATGGTACAGTCCCATGGCCGATGAGGTAACTTGGTAGCAAGTTGTTTGGAAAACAAGCTTAGACGTACTGGACTAGGCACTCTGGTTGGTCGGAGGTTTCCGGGATCATGTTTGGGGTTGAAGGGCTCGGAGACTGGGGAATGGAGGCATCGAGATCGGCAGGATTCTCCCCAAGGAAGGATTTGGATGGTATTCCAGTTAATGTAGGGTTGGTGGAGTTTCAACCAGGCGCGTCCGAGGACGATATCAGAGGTTGAACCCTCCAGAACCCAGAAGGAGATGTTCTCTTCGTGCTGGTCCCCTACTTGAAGGGAGATCGCTGGAGAGTGATAGCATACCCGACCTCGACCCAATGGCT